>NW_010554102.1:176258-184761 GCF_000687285.1 Phaethon lepturus | reverse complement strand
TGGATGGCATCCCGTCCCTCAGGCGTGTTAAATCTCAGAGGGAAACCCTGATTCACATCGCAGGTTGATCAGAGATCATCATCACAGGACACAGACGTACAAGCAGATAAAAATTAAACTGACTTTCATTTAAAAAGCTGTAATATCCTCATGTAAGATGTATTACCTTTGGGTATGTATGTTGAGAAAGATTATATACAGCACCTGGTCAGGTCTGTGGCTTTGAGGAATCCAAAACTGCCAACCCACAAATATTTAAAACTGAAACCTATGGCAAAAGGGCCCTCTTTGCATGCATGCATTTCCCATCGCTGCAACCAGGATGCAACCAGCATCTGACGCACATGCCCTGGTCCCTCTCTCAGCCTCTCCCCAAAGGGAATGCTGGGCACACCAGTGGGGGTTTCATTCCAGCAAAGATTGCCGATTTCTTTAAACCTGTATCGTGGCTCAGGAAATTTCTGGATGCATTTAAAAACTCCTAGAGTCTAAAGAAATAATCAATTTGGGATTCTTACTGTGTATTTTTTTGAGCCTTTCTGCCCTACTATGATGTCTTGAAGCTTTTGCTGTTCATCGCGAGCTGAGCATCTCACCTGTGTACTTGACTGCAAGGACTACAGCTTGAGGAGCAGAGTCCATGTCGAGGTGCATGGTAAACTAGTGAGAGCTGGAATCAGTGAGTGGCCGTGAACTCAAAATAAATCTGCAAGACTGAAAAGCTGGTGTGCAAACCCACCTTGCCACCACCTTTTATAACAGTGGCTGACAAAGCTTGAAAGGATGTTTATAGAGGAGCCAGCTCCCATTGTGCAAATTGAACTTCTCTTCCCCCCTACCCCCAAATCTGGCATCAAAACGCTTCAGCAGAATAAATATAACAACTATATAAAACCTACTATTTACTTTTGACCCACTTATTTGCTACTTTATAGAATGTTTGCCCGGTTAAAACACCGTCCACTTGCTTGGGGAGCTCAGACCATGCTTTGCTGGCAGAGTGCTCGGGGCTCGTCCGTGCTGCAAACTGGTCCTGAGCCGTTGGGGCTGTGGGACCGGTGGGCTGAGTTCGGGAGGGAGCCTGTTTCCCAGCTGTGCCTGTCGCAGGACGAGCTCTGGAAGCCATGGCTGGAGGGGAAAGGCATTTCCAGAGGGGGACTCATCCTGCTCAGCATCCTTGTTTAGGATGGGGTGAAGCACAACCCCAGCAGGGCTGATTTTTGCAATCCCATGCTCCAAGACAGGGCTGACTCCCATAATCATCTGAAATATCCCCTCCAATAGTTCTCAGAGGACGTTAGACTGGTGGTGGGGACTCCAGAGCCATCCCAGCACTCCTCATGCCCTCTAGCCTTTCCCCTCTCATGTCCCCATGGGGCTGTGCCCCATATACCTGCACCAGTGTCACTGAGGAACACTGTCCCAGGGTCCTTGGGGACTCTCTGGATGTTTCTGGATGTTTCAGTCAGCTGTAACATTTCTGCAAAAGAAACAAAGCCAGACTCTGCATATACCTGCATATCACAAAACTGAAGAGCAAGTTTTCCTATGCATACATATCTAATGTGTCAGAAAATATGTGTTTTCATACACGGCCATCAGCAGTGCCATAACTTCCCACCCTGACTCTACAGGGATTCTCCTGGAGGGATGCGACTTGGTTGATTCAAGTGCACGAGCCCGTTCATAGCCCTGTGTTATTACAGCTCCCCCTTACAGGAGACGATTAGCACTCCATTTAACAGCTCTTTATATGACAACACACCATAGATTAAATTCAGTATAGAAGGAAGTATGTGCATGGCTGGGCCTAGTCTCCGAGCCTTTCTATTAGGAGTAGAGCAATATCCCAAATCAAGATGCTATAAGGGCTCTGGGCTTTGCCACAATTAAATCATCTTCAGTTTGAGCTCTGACCCAAGGCAGAACCCCCTGGACACTTCCACTCTCTCCTGAACAAAGCCCCAGAAAGAAGTGAGAATAGGCTATAATGGGGAAACTTGCTAAACTGGTTATTTTCCCTGCTGGGATAGATGCAGGTATGAAGTCTCCAGGGTGATACAGAAAATCATGAAGAAAAGACCACATGTGGATGAGGGAAGGATGGATTTGGAGCTGCCTCTTGCCAGTGGCATTCTGGAGAAATCAGAGGGTGTAGCTTTGGATGTTGCTCATGTGCCAGTGAGACCAGCATCTGGCCTTGGGGCTGAGACCTCAGGCACCCAAAGCCTGAAAAGGACCCAGGTGAGATGCTTTTGGGACCTATGGAGGGCTTAATGGAAAGACAGTAGAAAAAGAGAAAACTGTGTGATTAATCAAAATTTTTTCCTAAGGGCTATTGCAGCTTCTCTGTAACTGGAAATATCTCAAGTTCATTAAATACTCAGTTGACGCAAACTCTGAAATACTGCATGGACACATGAGACTCGGATGGCTTGACTAGTCTCCAGAGATGTCCACGCTTACTCCTTGGAGAATGGTGACCATAACCAATAAAGTGGGGGGAAAGCTACTGGCAGGAGGATGGACTGCCAAGAGAAGGCAGACTGGACACTTACACTACACTAAATAACCAAAGCCTAGGGATTATTCACACAAAGTAGTGGACTGAGTGAGGACTGCTGGTATGACTCATTGCTGCAAGACACCGTGAGGGCTGGAAGCTCAGCCTGAAGAAGCAAATGAACAGAGCTTGGAAGGAGGTGGGGAAGATTCAGAACCCGGTTTCTCACCTCTCCTCTTGCCCTCAAAAGAGTCCTATAAGAGACATTAATGTTCCTAACTGTGGCTGGAGGCAGACTCCCACGAGGGAGAGATCTTTGATATTGGTTTGCTCATGCTGTCTTCAGTGGTAGTGGATGCAAGACAAGGCTCTGGGCCATTTATAACACTGTGGGTGCAAGGGAACATTTCAGTTCTTTTAGACATCCTTCATTAAGCTGCCTAAAAAGAAAATAAAAAGCTAAATGTGCTTAATCCCCATTGTGAAGCTCTCCTGGGCTGGGGAAATTGGAATGGGAAAACTGATAACCCCCCCAACTCCTCTGCAGAGGGAGGAGTTGTTGGTCTCTTCTCCCAGGTAACTAGAAAGAGGACAAGAGGAAATGGCCTCAAGTTGCACCAGAGGAGGTTTAGATTGGATATTAGCAAAAAATTCTTCACTGAGAGAGTGGTCAAGCATTGGAACAGGCTGCCCAGGGAAGTGATGGAGTCACCATCACTGGAAGTGTTCAAAAAACATGTAGATGTGGCACTTGGGGATATGGTTTAGTGAGCATGGTGGTGTTGGGTTGATGTTTGGACATGATGATCTTAAAAGTCTTTTCCAACCTTAACGATTCTGTCATTCTGGGATTCTGCCATTCTGGGATTCTGTAAGTGGTAACAAAGCAGCACACACATACATACACATCTCTGTCTTTCACACACACATATATAAGCACACACGTATACATACCAATATGTAGGGGTCATAGTTACAGACACTTCACAGGGCTGTGCTCACTCAAAATACGGTCACTGCACACAGGCATTGAAATGCCAATTACTTATCACTGCAGCATTGCTCAGCCAAGGAGAAATGGAACAGAAGTTTATTTCTGCCTCTTATTAGAAAGGCACACTTTAAAATGCAGGGCCCTATCCTGACCTCAGTTACTGTGAATGGCTCCTCCACTACAAGGGAGGTAGTCTGGATTATGCTGTGATATAGAGAAATGGATCTGTCCTGTTAACTGCCTTTATATTTTATTCTAAATATCAAAACCATTGAAAGGATGGTTGATTTTTAAAATAATAGTTGTTCTCATTAATTGTTCCAAGTGTGGTTCAAACTGGGCCGTAGAATTAATAATTAAAAGGAATGTGCAGATTTTAGTCCACCCCAGATTCAGCTGCAACTAGTATCCCCATGAATATGCTGATTTATTCCCATAGAGTCCCGTGTTACTCAAAGAGACACAGAGTGAACGAGATCAAAGACACAGGGTCCTGGCACTTCAGCATGTCCTGGGAAATCTCTGCTCCCTCCTGCCAAAGAAGTTTTGCTTTGCGGTTGTGGCTCTGGGACCTGGTCGTTGCTTCTCCTGGGTACCCGAGACTGTGGTGTCCTACTGCATATAGCGGCTTTCTCCAGAGTGTTCAAAGAACTCCTCAGGAGTGGTAGAGGGTTTCATCCAAGCCTATTGGGAAAGCAGCTCCTGGCCCATGCTGCTTTGTTGTGTCCTAGCATCATGTGGGGGCCACTGACAACCATGGGACTGTGGACTGTGTCTTGGTTCCATCTAGATTACTAGTATGGGTGTACCCCCAAGGTACAATCTGTGCTCCAGAGAGCTTTGTCTAATGAGTGCCAGTGGGGTCTAGCTCAGATGCTGCCAGTACAGCAGATCCTGGTTTCTGCGGAGGACAGGAAGGAAGAGGAGACGAGGGACAATTCTAGCATTCCCTTGGATTTGCTGGTCCACGGCTCCTCTAACAGCAAAGCGAAACATAGTTTTCTTGCAAAAACAGACAGGATAGATTAGGACATTTTATTCCATTTTTTTGTGCATCCAGTTCTTCTTCCCACCCCTCTTTGTGTACCATGATGAAGATGTACACAGCTGCTGTAATGTCCTCAGTGGTGACCTGTGGCACCGGGACCATGCAGGACTGTCCTTTCCTTTCCTTTACGAACCTCAGTGCTTTGGCTAACCCGTTTTCCAGGATATGGCGTTTCCAGATAATTTTGGGGAAGGCAACACACTACTCCACGTTCATTTCTGGTGTCCCCTATCCAGCCGAGTCCTTCAAAGGTTAGCCTAGTGAATTTAAAGCGATGGGGTGTGAGGAAGGGTTTTCCCCGAGACCAGCAGCCAGCGGGGGGCATGGGAGCATGGGGCATACTCTGCTTGCATCATCTCAGAGCTTTATCTTACAAATTCCCTCCTACTGCAGAAAGCTGCAAGAAGCTATGCCCTGGGTTTCTCCTGCTCTCTTCCAGTGGCATGTTAGAGTGATTTCATAAGGTTTTCTGCTGCAGGTTATAAGTTTGCCTCGTAAGTGGCCCTTGGAAGCACTGCGCAGCACCAGCACATGTCAAGTTGCACGGAGGGACTGTGCCATGGGCCCTTGTTCTGAAACAGTGCCCTTGTTTTCAGGACACTGAAGGCAGTGACCCTCTTTCTTTGCCTTTGGAAAAGGAGCAGCGACCCTGCTGTCGGCTGGGAAATTGTAAGCAGCAGCCACAGGCTCCCATCCCGGCTCTGCCACCAGCGGCTTTTATAACTCTGCCCAAGTTCCGTCCCTGCGTTCACACCACGGAGGCATTATAGAAGGCTCGTATAACCCCTGGCTGAAGAGCTTTCTCCTCCAACACGTGCAGTGCTACCTTGGACCAGCAGACAACATCTTTAGCTACAAATCACATCTTTTTTGCCTCTAACTGTACAAAGCCTGCCTCCCTTCTTTTAGCACGATACACCAGCTGTACACGACTGGATGTTAGCTTTTCTAGCCCCAGAGGTGTTGTTCAGTCTGCCACCTTCTCTTTTCCTCCCTCCGGCAGAAGAACCTGCACACGTGGGAGCAGGCTGTAGATGGTGCTGCTGGCCCAGGAAAGCAAAGCCGGGCTCTATTCGCTGCTAATAAAAGCTCCAATAAAAGCAGCGTTAAATGAGCAAGTCAGAGGGACCAGGGCGGCTCAGAGCCGTGGGAGCACCTTGACGGGTAAATCCGGAGCTCCGCTGCCAAACGCTGATGCGTCAAAAATGGGATGCAGAGAGACGGCATGGAGCGATGGAGGACCACCGCGGGATTCACGGGGATGAGGCATTCTCCTCCGGCTGCTCTCTGCAGACTCGTCACTGCCGATGGTGAAGGAGGATGGTGCTTTGTCTAGGCCAGTACTTCTTGGGCAAAGACTAGAGGCTCTGGCAGCAGATGTAAGAAGCCAGAAGAGATTAGGAATAACTGAACCTCAGAGAAATTTCTTCCTAATCCCCATTCACTGGTTTAAACCCTGAGGATTTTTATTTCTTCCAAACCTCTTATTTTTTGTTTGTTTAATATTGGCTCTTATGACGAGCTAATCACGCTAGCCATAAATGCAAGCAATTCCTTTTGGATTCCTGTTAGATCTTTTGGTTATGGGAAGAAAATCATAAGCAATTGAATTATCATGGCATAATGAATTACCACTCCTCCACTGAGCTATGGCCACTGGCCATTCGTGAGCTCTTAGCTTTTGCAATTGCTCAGTGGAGCTCAGCAGCAGTTTTAAGTGAGTTTTACCCTGCATTTACAGAAGAGTAGGATCTCCCCAGCACCAGGCACTGTTTCAACATCATCCAACATGCTAGAGAACAAGCCATCGTCTGCTTATAGCCAGAGCCTTGGTAATACCTTGTAGCAGAGTGTTTCACAGGTCAATCGGACAGTATGTAAAGCATTTCCTAATGCTGGTAACATGTCTACAGCTGGCCAGGAGCCTCCAACTTTCCTGTACCCTTCTAGCCCACGCAAGAGAGAGCCAAGATGACCACATGGAGGCTGGGACTTGACTGCTGTGACCTGCCAGGAGGTTTTCTGCCCCAAAACTCTTGCCTAGCACTGCACACCCTCAGCCCTTTCTGTGTGGAGATGCTTATGGAGCAGCTTTCTGAGTCCTTCATCTGTCCTATGCACAGCACCAATATTCGTGCCACTGTAGCAACAGTTTGGGATGGTTCATATTGTGCATTTTTTTACCACATGGCTCAAGAAATGCTAGGTAATGCTGAAACCTCAGGGCTGAGTTCTTTAAGGGCTGGCAGGACTCCACAAATCCTGAATAAACACCTTCATCAGTCCCTTCAAGTAAAACAAGAAAGCCAGCCCTCCTCAACTCCATTTCAGGCTTGCAAAGACTTTTTCTTCTTTGCCTTCCCTCTCTCAGAGGAAGTTTATATCAGAATACTGCTGAAATTCAAGATTCCTCATCGCTCTCCCCCCCCCCAACAGAGGCACAAAAGAGGCATTAAAGACACTGAACATGCAAATAATTGAATGTTTTCATATGCAGAAAAACGGTTGCTTTTAGTAACTCATCCTAGAACACGACCGCATTAGAGGTTTTGGAATGAGGGCCTCCCAACAGCATCAATAAAGGGAAAAGCTCCAAAAAGTAAGCTAAACAGTGCTGTTCCCTGAATATAGCCTTTCATTCAGCCGTCTCCGCACTGTTTTAGGCCCATTTTGGAGTTTTTTTGATAAATGATGGAATTTGTGTTTTTTGGCGCCCATTCAGGAGTTTATATTTTCGTTCTATAATTTCCTTAAACATTTAATTTCCTACATTAGTTGACAGTCTCTTGCATCTGCCGGAAAATTAGTTCTGGTGCTTCTGTGCCTGTGCTGGGAATTTATTTTTTTATTTTCATCTTTGAAGCTGCAGAGAGAGAACCCACCTGCAGGGTTGGTATACAGACTCGCAGCTTTGTGGATAATATAGGAAGACATGACAGATAAAAAGATATTTGAGCCAAAGGGCTCCATTTTTAAAGTTACTGGAGGGTGTTCTGTTCTGTTTAGCTGTACTACTGTGTCCATCTTCAGCGTATCCGAACTCAGAGGTGACAAATACATGGGAAAGAGGCTTTTCTGTCAAGTGCTGCCATTGACCTGTGGAAGTTGGTGCCAACTTCAACCATAGGGCAGCGTTTCTGCGACGTGTCCCCATTCCTCCTCCATCTATGCTGTTCTTGATTCCCAGTGCTGCCTCTGCAAACGAGGTGTTTTCAGGCCATTTCAGGCCAAGCCTCCATACAACGGTGGAGCCAGCACAGTCTGAAAAGTGGCAACCTCAAAAACCAATATGAGGAAATATTTCTTTCTAGTGTCATTTAGGACTCCAAGGAAAGAATTCATTTAGCACGGGGCATCAAAGGTGGCACTCAGAATCATTGGAAGAGAGCTATGGTAAGATCTAGGAGCAGAAGTAGGCAACAACAGTGCAGAAAACGAATTAGTTGGGGAGAGCAAAAAAAGTGAAAGGTAAAATTCTGTTGGAAGAGTGTAGTTAGGGAGCAGATCACAAGAATGATTTTTACCTAATGTATCAGCCAACATGGTACCCTTCTCTGCATGAGTGGGTACCAACAAGGTTGGGCTCAGCAGGCAGGGTTGCTTAGGCTGCTGTTGTTCCTGTCTGGACGTGTGTTTGGACATTTTTTCCCTGGAGTTTGTGAAGGGGCTTTGCATCTGGAAATCCTGATTCCCTGAGGAATCACATACTTTGAGAAGCATCATTTGACTCTCTGGTGTCTTCACTCACTCCCTGTGCCTCAAGCAAACTGAGACAGAAACTAGTGTGAGGCTGTGTTTTGGATTTGGGATGAGAAAATGTTGATAAAGTGCTGATGTTTTGGGTTGTTGCTGAGCAGTCAAGGACAGTCCAGCTTCTCGTGCTGGGCTGCCAGCGAGCAGGCTGGGGGTGCACGGGGAGCTGGGAGGGGGCACGGCCGGGGCCGGGGACCACGGGCGG
>NW_010554102.1:172825-176092 GCF_000687285.1 Phaethon lepturus | reverse complement strand
TTTTTTCTTTACGTATTAAACTGTCTTTATCTCAACCCATGAATTTTCTCACTTTTACCCTTCTGATTCTCTCCTCCATCACACCATGGGGGGAGTGAGCGAGCGGCTGTGTGGGGCTTAGTTGTCGGCTGGGGCTAAACCATGACAATGTGTCACATCTTGATGGAAATGATCTGATGGAAAGCATAACAAATTCTCTTTGTTTATTAAGCCACAACATGCACAGTGTGTTTGTGACCATGGAGACTGTGTATCAAAAATCTTCCTACACCCTGAAAATACTGGGAGGAGTTGTTTATAAGTAGAGAAAGTGCTTGCTGCAAGAGATGCATGGAGGACTGTGGGCTCCAAGAAGGAGCTGCATTTGCTGGCAACACCTTTTGCTGGGTGAAGACCTGCCTTTGGAACAAAACAATCCTTTTCTGCAAGAACCCTGTCCAGTGGATCGTTTCTAGCCCCTGGCTAGATGCATCCTTGCAACCTGTGACGTATTGACTTATGAGTTACGGTGGAAATCAAGCCTTCCGTTACATCAGAACATAGGTCCACAGTAAACAAATGGTTATGATGTTAACTCAGCAGGGTGTGATTGCTCGGCCTTCCAGGAAACCCACAGGAATGCAACACCTATTTATTCCTAGCCAAGCCCCAGGGACAGCCCCCCACCCCATCAGGAGCTCTGCAAGGGTCTTGGGCCGGCCTTGGGGATTAGCTGGCAGTGAGAAGCCCACCTTTGTCCTTGGCTGCCCATAAAACTTTGGGCCATAGAGAGACCCGCAAAGGCTCTGGGAGAAAGCAATGGGCATGCCAGCCTGCATGGTCTACACAAAATGGAGCTCATACCTGGAGGAATCTCTCAGGCACAGCTCTATGATACAGATCATGGGCCTCTGTCCTTATTCTGTCAAAAGCTCCACTCATTTTCATAGATACTTTGATCTGACCGAGGGCTTCATGGTCCTTTCCTGTTGATGGCTGGATTTCATCTCCTTCCTTTCTGCGCAACGTGCTGGTTGTCTCCTCCATCCCCCTCTTGTTCATCAGGCTGGGATATGAGAAGAGCTGTGTGTGGTCCTGGCCAGCTCCTGATCCATGCTTGCTCCAGGAGAAATTGAGGTTTCAAAGGTAAAAAGGGTGTGTGTGTGGAGTGGGGTTTATTTTTCTTGATACCAAAAATGTCTGGAAGAATGAATTTTGGCAAGGAAATTCCTGCACAAGCCACAGGTCACCTGAATTCCCAGAAAGGCAATGGTTGGAGAGCACAAAACAATATGAGGGAAAATATCAGATGTGGAAAATGTACAATAGTGGTTCTTAAACCAGACAAGTCTGAAAAATTAAAACACACAATCAGTTCTGCCATTCTTTTCTGCCAGGTGATGTGAAATCTGATGCTGAGATTGGCCAACGGAAAAAGGCACAAGGGCCCTTGTACTTCTGGGATTTTTTGTTACAGCTCTGTGTTGAGAATGGGGTTTGTCCCCTTTCCTCCAAAGGTGACTTTCTTCCTGGTGGCCTCACTCTCTGCTCTGCCCCCTCATCCTGATCTCTGGAAAACTTTGTGGGGCAGGACTGGGACAAATGAAGGACAAAATTAGTGAGAGATCTTAAGCAACAAGCTTAAGCTAGAAGTTTGATCTCTTGAAGATGGTGATGGAGGGAAGAGATTGACAGATCCAGCCCCCAGGATGGATCCAGGCCAAGGACATGCTGGTGTGGACAGGCGCTCCCAGCACTGGCCACCACAGCCCCCCTCTCCTGCCCATCTGCCTCATGGAGAAGACAGCAGGGGTACAGTCCTGCTATGCAGTTTGGGGTGGGGATGTCTCTAGAGGGCTGACAGACCAATACACTGTTACAGCTGGCTGAGAATTGTCCATCTTTTATGCTAAAGAATAAACAAAGCCGACAATACTGAAATGGAACATTTGGGCTCAGCTGTGTTCAACATCTATGTATGCTCAGCTCACCCAGGATGGAGATCTGATGGCCCGTTCTCTTAGACAGACCAAGCCATTAGCTGGACAACATATCCCATGATGAACTACTGCCTTCTGCTTTGTTGCATTTCTGTGCTGTGCTGTGGGACCTGGTGATGTATTTTGGGGTGGGAAGCCTTAGATGTGCTGAGGCTGGTCTGTAAAGGAGCCTGGGACTTGCATGGTGCAAAGGAGCAAGGCACTTGCATGGTGAAATCTCAGCAGCTCAGCCAGGTGCAAGTTCAAGTCTGAAACACATCAAAATGATGTACAAAATACTGCTTCCCAGAACATTTCATTCTATGAAAATGCTTTGCTATTTCAACATTTTGTCCCAAGTCATAACGGAAACAAATACTGAAATATTGGAAATTCCTGTGGGATGAAATTCCTGTGAAGTTCATTTCTGCACTTAGTGAAAGTAAATACAAAAATGCCTTGTGGGTGTTTTTTGTTTTTTCTCCCTTAATTAAAGTTTCCTGATTTTTCCACAGTGTCGTGGATGGTTTAAAGAGCTCCAAGAGCCATTGCACGCAAATAGGCCTTGAGATTTCCCCATGGTGGGGAGGGAGATGTGCGTGGAAATCCAGATTATCAGCGAGCGCAGTCCAAGGGTGGGGAACAAAACCTCCTCCTTGCGTGGTGGTGGGCACCTCTTTGCAGGGTGCTGATTGTTGCTCTAGTTCGCTCGCTGCTTTGCATCAATGGGATACTGTCAGGAAGAAACAAAGATACGCATTTTTAATTCATTTTTCTTCCTGGCATATATAAAATGTGCTGCTTTGTTGGAAACCTTTTTGGTTTATTTTTAATAGCAGTGTGGGACGTCAGGAAAAATTCAGGTTTCAAGCCTTGCACAGTGGCAGAATTCACATTTCAGTGAGGTTTGAGGGAAGGCTTCCTTTGGCCAGCAAGGTGCTCGCCAGCCCCAGCGTTCATCGGCGGGCCTCTGCCTTCTCCTCCCCGATCCCCAGCTCAAGTGACGATGGCTCGTTAAGCTTATTGCTACCTTGTTTGGCAAGGGTTTAACACCAGACCGGGGCTTTACAAAGCGACTGGCATTTTTGGCAGTCTGAGTCCGTTTGCCTCTTGAGATTCCTAGTTTGAGGTCCAAACTGAATGGCCACATGGGTGGGGAGGATCTCTGGCATCACATCTCCATCTCTCGATATCCCGCTCACACTTCTGCATCTTCGCCATGTTTGGAGTTTGCAGGTACTACCCTGAATGCGGTAAGTTTGGGGGTGTCTGTGCTATCAGGGTGGATCGACGCCACACGGCTCCCCTG
>NW_010554102.1:149448-172794 GCF_000687285.1 Phaethon lepturus | reverse complement strand
CCTCCCCAGCATCAGAGAGTGTTTCCCAACTGAGGCAACAATTTAGGACGGTCGGCACTCAACACGAGTGGACTGTTATCCTGAGCACAGACTATTCCCTAGCATTTCCAGCACATTAGAAACCTGCTTATTATGTTTGTCCTTGGAAAGGAAAATATCACATATAAGAACAAAGTCCTGGGTTCATAATAGCTGCAGGGTATCAGCACAATATTTACAATGTGGTGAGCATGGGGAGACGCAGAGGGAAACAAACTTAAGGTTCTTTGTACGTTTGGAGGAGCTGTGGCCCCACACCAGCACAGGTCCACAGAGGTGATGTTCCCCAGTGACTTTGAATCCACTCGCCGCCACTCATGCTTTTGAAAATTGCTGTGCTTCCTGTGTATCTAATTTGGGATTAGTGGGTCAATACTGTGGTGATTTGAGCGAGTGGTTTTGGGAGTACAGTCTTCTGAAGGAACCGGGGTGGCTCCAGAAGGCACAGCTGCTTTTGAGCCCTTCTCTGCAGACTGATAGAGGACTGCTGCTCCTCAGGTGGCTCTCGCTGCCGACGAACCGACCATTGCAAAGACAAGTTACTTAGGGGACAAGCTGGCAAAGTGATGTGTCCGAGCCAAGGAGACAACCCAGAGAGTCTCCTGCGCGGGGGCGATGCCCGCTGGGGGCCAGGGTCTCTGCCGGTGGCGCAGCCTGCGGGGTGGGTGGTTCATGGTGGTGTCTGCCATTCGGGTCTCCGCAGCATCCCCCCTCCAGCAAACTGCAGCCTCTTTTCCCAGAGCAGTCGGAGCAGTGTCCCCTCAGGACCACCACGTCAGCAGGAGACAAAGCTCTTTCGCTGCAGACGAGGTGTTTCTCTTGCCTCGGCAGAAGAGCGAGCTACCGGGGTTTTCACGAATGCCATCATGCGCCGGGGAGGTGCTGGTTTGGGAAGTGCACGTCACACAGAACCAGGCCAGGGTAGGTTCGACAACAGCTGACACGATGCTTCAGCACTTTTCTTAGCCAGAGCAGCAAACTCAGTATAAATTGAATCCTCCCCATTGCCACCTCAGCTTCCTACAATAATCCTTCCCGCCTACAGCTTATACCTGCCCGCTACAGTCCCTGCGGTTCGAGGGAGGAGTTAACTGTAGGAAATGTCAGGCAGCAGAAAATATTTAGTCATGTGTGATTATTTCACTGCCTGGCAAAATAACTTGAGGCACAGACTTACCAAGCTGTTAGACTTTTTTCACCCTTGATCCCTATTAAAATGCAACGTGTGGTGTTATTTTAACACAACACGTGCTACTAACCCACAGTAGCAATGCTCTGTCAATGTCATGGTACAAAAATACCTTAATGCTAGATTAAGCACAAAATAATTAAAAGTTTTCCACAGAATAATTAATCTTCTCTGAAATCCCACACGCATGGGGAGATTTCATCCCCAGCTCAGGTGTGGTAGGGCCGGGAGGGCAGGTCTGATAAATGAGTGGTCCTGGGCTAACTTGTGTCCGCTGACAGCACCTTCACACACACCCTGAGCTCATTGCTGCCATGGTCCAGCCAGTGAGAGAAATGGCTGTGCCAAGTCCCTTTCAAGTCACTTCACTTTTTTCTACATTTTTCTATTTATGTCCAAGGACTAGTTGGTCTTTTGTGCAAAAAGCAGTGTCTAACGTGATAAGACTTGATTGACTTCTGGAGAGGTAATGCTAACAGCAATGATATTGATGCTAACTAATGGTTCAGAGAAGGGACACGTTGTAGAGGCGACAACTGTAGATTAATAGAAGTCACATAGATATAATATTGGAGATATTTGTTTTCATGGTTTTCCTGAGACTGCTAGAATTCAGGTTTCAGTGTGCTTGCCAGGCACAAAACAGTTTAAGCATCAGAACAACATATGCATTACAAGAGTAAGAGGAATGAAGAGGTGGCTTTTAAGCTGGATGTGAGATATTGGTATGCTGAGCATGAAAAACTTGTCAGAAAATTCAAAGAGTCCCGGGGTGGGGGATGGCTGATGTGGCCAACATAGCCTTGGGAACATACTTCAAAAGGTGAATGCATGGGACGCTGCCAGGCACGGTGAGAGAAAACAAGTAGCAGCAGCTATCGCTGTCTGCGAGATTTTCCTAAGGGGACCAGACGGTTGGGAGGCGAACGGCGAGTCCCCGAAGTCTTGCTCGCACAAGCCTTTCCCAGGAGGACGGCCCCCCTGCTCCCCCCACTCTCACGGGCACGAGGGGTGCGTGTCAGGGGCTTGTGACTAAATGCATCACCCTGAAAACATGTTTTTCTCCCCTGGGTATGGACATGCCCAGCTGAACGGTGTTTGGAGCTGTATAAACCAACTAAAATAAATAAGAGTGGAGAAAGCAAAGCTGGCACTGATGACTGTGAAAGAAACTTTTTTTGGGGGAAAAAAAAAAAAAGGTCTTTTAATGTATCTGTTCCTCCCTTGGGCACTGAGGAGTTTGCTCCCTGCTCCGTTAGCATCCCCGCGGTGCTCTGGTGCATGATTCAGAGCAGACCTGTCCTGCCATGTACGCCTAACCCTACTCCAACCTGATCCTACATCAATCAGTCCACAGAGTGATGGAAACAACCCCAGGAGAGGCTGTCCCACCCGGGCAGCTGTTCCTGCTGGGCTGGAAAGCTCTGCATCATCCCCTGTGTTGGATTTGGCTCTGAGAAGCCACCCACTGCCTCTCAAAGGTTGCACTGACTATGTGCGTGCATCCTCGAGCTGGAGACACTTCCCAGGTTCACAGATCCCCCTGTGAGAAACCTCCACGTGAACCCAGACCTGGAGCACGCCTGCCTGTGCAGTCAACATGCTTCGCCCTCATCTTCTTCTGCTGGTGGACTTTAAGCCATTGGTATCCAACCTGCAAGAGCTGGGGTGAAGTTGTTATTTTTTCACCGTGCAAGGTGCTGTGCAAATGCAGAACATGTAGGACAATGAGCGGAGGTCAGCTGGTGCTGAGCTGGGTGAATCAGTAACCATGCACGTTTTATTTTGTGGTTTGTATTTCTTTTTGTCACAGAGAAGGTGGTTTTTGTTCCCGAGGCAGGAGGAGACTGTCTATAGACTGCTGATCTTTGCTTAACTACCTTCCTGTGAGTGTAAATCTTCCCTCTTTCTTTCTCTCTATGGGGATAAAACATGCAGCAAATCCCTTTTCTCAAATCAGGGATCGGGTATATCAGCAGACACAAAATGAATTTTGCATTGCCTTTGGATCTCCTCCTCTGCAGGGGTCTCTGGGTCTGCTAAACTTTCACACTTGATAGCCGATATCTGCTTGTGATTAAAGGAGAAAATGAAAAGCAGACGGCCGAGGTGAAAGGTGCGGATTGCTCCATTTTACTACCTTGGATGTGAAGGGGGTTGATACACAGGCCACGGCAGAGAAGCTCAAAAATTTCTTTCCTATTGCAGAGACTGAAGGGAGCACCACATCTTCCAAGAGAGTGTTGACGAGGGGCCATATTCAGACTGTCTAGCTACAGCCATGGCTTTAGCATCGTAACAGCTTCTCTGTATAGGGAGCTGGGGCAGAAAAACTGGGTAATAAGAGCCCTGAATTGCCCGTCACTCGCTGGATATTACCCACCGTGATAGACGGCACCTACTGGGGCACTGCGGGCTAAACCTGGTCTGTACACCGTTTGGAAGTACCAAAAGAAGAGTGGAATGGAAGAAATGGATAAATTGGTGAGTGACGCCTGCCCAGCGTCCTGTCACTTCTTCCAGAGGAGGTACCTGAGACCCTGGTGGAAAGGCGTGATATCTTGCTGACACCAGCAGTCCTGGCAGCAGCCTGGAGGGTAAAACTGGCTGATGCAGCTTTTAAGCCCACCCGACACTGGAGAGGTACTTTGGTACCCGACGGATCGACTGAAGCGGCAACATTTGTAAACAGAGGCGGAAAGCCCATTCCAGCCTCCGCTTCCTCCTTTCCCAACCCTTCCCCTCCCAAGTCACTCGGTGCGCTGAGCTCGCGTCGGCACCGGACCGGCGCTCTGCCTGGGCGCGGCGATTGCTGCCCCGCGCTGCAGACTTCAAACCAAGAGCCGAGCGAACCCAGCCCGTCCGACCGGCGCGGCCTCGCGGCCCCGCGGCCGTCGTCCCAGTTTCAAGTCCTGTCGCATTCCTGAAGGAGCACCTCCAGCTTGGGGGATGAGGCATTGGCCAAGGTACAAGGGGGAAGGCGGGAAGTTTGGATCAGGCAAACGAAGCGAACTTTTGCCTTGACTTTTGTGCTAGGCATCCGTCAGCAAAGGAGATGAATGAAGTTTTTGTGTGAGTCAGAAATCGTGACCAAACCTTCCCGGACAGGCAGTGGCGAGCACTCATGCAGCACGGTCACTGCTCTTGTCTCAACCAAAACGGACGGGCTCTCGTGCTGACAGGGGATGTCTCTCTAGCTCTTTTCAGCTGGAGGGGATTTAAGCACATTAAACCACTGTGTTTTTACAGGCTCTCTGAAGTGCACAGCCTGAGAGGTCCTACTACGAGGGTCAGACAGAAACTCTGTTCCCGTCAGTAGATGAAATGGCAAGAAATTATTAAGAGGATTAGCTGCTGGTTCAAATGCATGTCTGCTGGAGCAGCCAAAATACTGCTGTTGGTTCATAAGCTTCCTTTTGTACTGTCTATGATTTCATAATTTGGGGATTCAGAGTTCATAGGGGAGTTGAGTTAAACCAGTGAAGCAGCAAAAAGGGTAGATTTCTGTAACAGCCCCTTGAAAGAAAACAAAATAAGGAATGTTATCGAAAAGTCACTTGTCACCACAAGCCAAATCCTGGTATGGACTGGGAAAATCAGGCCAGGACCCTGCCAGGTAATCGCGAGGGGTGCAGCTGGACGGAGCAGCACCTTCTCTTCCCAACCTCTTGCTTCAGCCATTTTTATGGAGGGCCAAACTGATATCGTCCAGCATTTCTGCGGCCCTGAAATACTTGCAGAAAGGGTATTTCGGCTGGGTTGGGAAAAGTCCCAGGCCTCAACAGAAGAGGCTTCAGCTCCTCTTTTGCCCACCTATCCTCCCACCTGCCAGCAATCTCTGCCTTCAGGTCCTGGGATATATTTGCTCAGGACCTTACCCCCTAGCCCAGCAATATTCCTCTGAAGCTTTTTATTTCTGAGCCAGCCCATTTTTCTTATTTTATGTGATAGAAAACCAAGGGTGCAATGTATTTGTTTCCACAGTAGTTCCTGCCAGAATAAAGAGAAGTAAGAGTTGTCTGCTTGCTACGAGCCTGATACCCCAGATCTGCATTCCCTTAAGGGCAAGTGGAGACATTTAGGTCCCATGCTTTGCTTCACTTGTGGCTACAGAAGGAAAAAGGAAAAAAAGGAGAATCAGATCTAGACTGGCTGACACTCCAGAATTTGGGACTATGGAGACCTAAATGTTTGGTTTCTTAATTGCACATTGATTACATATGAGGCTAAGGCAGGAAGCAATGAACATCAATTACAGGAGCACATCAATTTGGACGTTAGGAATAGCAGAAAGCCAGTGAAGCACTGACAAGTTAGCTGTGGGGTCTGCTATGGGGATCTGTGGGAATAGATTTAGATCTTGTCTTGGGGAAGCAGAAGGTGGTGCATGACTCCTGGCATTGTTTTCAGCCCTTTCCTATGATTCTGTACCAAGTTTTTCCCTAGTTTCAGCTGGGTGCAATTTTTCTCTCTACTTCTGGTACCAATGAGTCTGTTACTCTTTCTTGACATAATGTGTCATAAATGAGGCAGTTTCTTTTCTGAGGAAGGTGAAAAAATCTCCATATGTTAATCTGTAATCCTAAATTCCTTTGGGATGACCATAAGTACAGCTATAATTTATTATCTTTTGTGCCTAACACATAGATGTCCCACTGTACTCTTTGTCTGGAGTTCATTCATGCCATGCCCATGCATTGATTCCTCCTAACAAAGTTGTCAATTCTGGATTTAGGTTCACAATGTTCAAGGAGATCTGATGCCTTTGCAGCCTTGTGCAGTTTTCTCATCAGCCCTTTGAGTCCCTCTGGATTTATTCTATGGATATAAATAAAGCTTATTCTGCAGTTCTTTTAAGTGTGCCAAATATAAGTGGGGGAAAAAAGCAACAGACATAGAAGCATAGAGTGGAAGGAAAAACCTCTCGTTGAATTGTCAGGACTTCTGTGTGTTTTCTGCTTGTCTGAACTTATGCCCATTACTCAGATCATGATGGAAAGAGAGACCACATTTTCCATGTTTATCAGAATTCACGAACATCTATCACAAAGAGACAGACAATATTTCTTAGTCTTAACCTGGCTGGTGCAAAGTTTTTTTGCAGCTTGTGAGGTATTTTTGAGTCTGTGAGTAATTTGATGACCATCATCAGAATTATTTGTATTATTGCTATTAATTGTAGCTACCCAATTGCCATTTTAACTGTCTGCTGGGATAACGCAATGTTCTGGCAGCATAAGATCATGACCGCTATGGAAAGCTGGAGGAGAAAGCTCCGAGCTCTGAGGAAAAAAACAGTGGGATTAATGCTGATCCTGTTGAAGTCCACTTACTACTGATTCCAAATGATCTGGTGTCCATGCAGGCCTTCTTTCAGGTCCGTAGGACCTTCCTACAAATCTGTATTTGTTCTACAAATGGGTCTACAAACGTTCATTAGCCAGTAGCGAGACATATTAAATTCTTGGGTGTCCAGGGATAGACTTTGCAAGACAATAATTGCTTGAAAATTCCCAAGTAATGGCATTTGGGATTTCCTCTTTCTCCAGAAAAATAAACTGGTTAATTAAAAGGAAAAGTGGAATTAAATTTATAAAGATGAAAAACTCTTCAGTAGGTCATGCAGGCTATAATTTGTTGCTTGGCTTAGTCTGGTTCAATGAACTCTCCTGCACTCTGTGGCTCAATTAGTTCCAAGTACCTAAAGCAGTTTTGCAGCATTTCCTAGTTAGCAGAGTGGGAAGGTTTAAAATACTAACTAGAAATATCTGAGGCTTTCTTTTTTGTTTTTCTTACTCAGTCTCAGGGAGAGGGTGTTACGGTAAGAAGGCACACTCATCGGCATTTTGATTTCTCTCTTGGAATGATGCTGTTTAAAAATTTGCTTAATCTTATCAGGCCAGCCGGAATGTCTGCTGTCTCTGTTTGCGTTCCCTTACACAATTACAGGAAACAGCCAGAGTGGTGGAAATTCTGAGGTGATCCTACCAGAAATGGTCACTGGCTGAGCCGGCTGTCAAAGACCACCCTACAGTTCCCCTCTGCCCGGCTTCTGGTTTTCACCTGCAAATGCAAGTGGGACTTGAAGGTGATCCTTATTCTCTGCCCACTGGGCGGGGAAGGTTTTGGCTTTCTCTGACTTCGGTGGGGGCTTCTGGATCCATTGACAGGAGCACCACCTCAGTGCTCCCCTCACATCCAGGACCCTCTCACAAAATGTGACAACTTTGTGTTTGTCTGAATTGTACCTGCATGAAAGCATGGGTGTGATTATGAAAAGCAAAAAAGAAATCCTCAGATATTTCTAGACACATGCCAGTGTCTTTCTCACTGGACTGAAGGCCTGGGAGCAGATATGAGAAGCCATGCATCCAAAGGCATGTCCCAACCTGCAGTGCCTCGACAGCTTTTATGGCCCAAAATCAAGGTACCTATGTGCCTAAAAGGTTGAGAAGTGATAGTCTAGTTGTCAAAAGAAAAGCCAAGTTTGTAGGGTAAAGAGAAGGATTTTTAATTAGATTACTTTACCTAGATAGAAAAATATCAGCAACTAGTTGGACACACAGGCCCCTCTTCAGGGCAGATCTGAAGAAAGACTTAAATTCCCCCAAAACATGTCAGGTCAGCTCTACAAAAGAAGGGCTATGTGCCCTGCAAGCTGAGGTTTATTTCCAGATTTACTAGTTACTGCCTTTCTGAAGTTCGCCCATCACTGGCTGGGACAACTGACACACTAACATGTTGTCTTGGTCACTGGGGAGGTGCGTGTGCTCACAGCCCCCGTTGGACGGCGAGGAATTCAAGCAGGCAGAGACCTTGGTGAAAGCATGACATGAAGAATAACAGTATTCATTGCTTTGAGGGAACCTGGCAGGATGGGCAGTTCCCCTCATATTTTGGCACTCCTGCTTCTGATCTAGGGACCCTGAAGAACTGAGGGGAAAAGAAAGAAGGGGAGAGGGAAAAAACACAAACCCTTATTATTCAGACTTTTTAAAAGCTCCATCAAAGGGTTGGTTTGTGTTTTGGACATGTCTCAACGTAGGTCGTCATTAGTGACTGACTAGCTATATTTGAATAGATGCAAGTGACAACCCAGAGCCTTTTCCTAGCCTTTTTTCTCCCTGGTATCTAGGAAAAAAAAAGTTCATTGCAGTCTAAAATATGTCTGCAGATGGTGTGTGCTCCTTGGCTTCAGCTGGGGCTCAAAAGTGAAACACCACAAAATGCCTATTGTTACTAGCACTTTCTGCCCTGCTATGGTAAGAAGCCCTGTTTGCTCTCAGAAGATTTGGATCCTGGTTCCTGTCCCTAAATATTTCATATGAACTTTTTTGGATGGCATGCCAAACTTTCTGAGGTTTGCCAGTTTCTGATTATAGGCTGGTTCTTGGGAACGGGAAAAAGGCCATAGTACCAATTCTCATCCTGCCCCACATGTGGGCTGCATCCCAGGACCCCTGAGGTCAGCAGATCAGTAGCAGTACATGTTAGAGGGAATATGAAACCACAACAACTCTGCTGAAGCCCTTGGAAGGTGGGTAAAGTTTATTGCTGTTACACTTCCAGTAAGTCAGGAATTTGGAACTTGATCCACAGAGGCCTTTAGGTCCCCAATTCCCAGAGATTTCCTAGCTATGGTGCAGGTTAGGAGCTGAGTCCCTAAATAACTGGTGGCTCTGAGCCCAGTGCCTCAGTGTGTTCAGATCTATCTAACATTAGTTGCGTTATTGCTGTATACTGAGGTTCTGGCTGGAATCTAGGCTCCTTGAAATAGCGAGAGAAACATAAAGGATGGGATTTATCTCGCCAAGTGTTGAAGTTTACAGTGTGGATTCTTAAAATAGGAGCTACAGGCAATGGAAACAGTACAAACAATACAGTCAATAGAGAGTAGGTCATCATGAAACAGTCATGATCTCCTAGATTTCGGCTGATCATGGAGGAGGAGACTCCTCCATGATCAGCCGAAAACTGATCTCCCGAGGAAGCCTCTTTCTCTTCACCAAACACAAAGGGAGCTGGAGTGACACCTGTGTAATCAGTGTCTCAATTTGGGTAGGAGGTGTCCCACCCAGAATGGGAGACTCTTCCTTCTTCAAAGAGTTCATGCTGTATAGTCAAGACAGCTTGGGCTGGGGAAGTGAAAAGCAGAGGCAGTGAATTTTAGTTAAGAGCAGACAGCAAAGCCAGGAGTTGGTACCAGTCATGTTGACTTTCAGGTTTGCTATCCATTCCCTTGCTGCTGTTTCCAGTAGTGAAAACTCTCCTGATTCACACGTGGGACAATCTGGTCTTCTTTAAGTTGAGGTCTTTAGAAGTGAGACATCCAGAGTTATTAACCACACTTGAAGTCCTGGTCTATCTGGTTTTCTCTCTGATCCTCTTCCCCACTCTCCTCACTCTCACTCTCTGGCTCATTTGTTTTGATTACATGAAGTACAAACTTTCTCCCTTGCGGCCTTTGCCCAGAACTCTACCAAGACAGTTTTTCCTAACTTCCAACATCTTTGGAGCAGATCAACAAATTTAGACACCTAATTCTCCAGTGGCAGTAAATTGGCACATTTCACCTGAGCTCAGTAATGTTTTAGACCAGCTGAGGTTGCAGCATTTTATCTTCTGTGATGTGCTTCAAACAAAGATGGGAAAACATGAAAATGTTTTCTGAATTTTGTTTTATGGGTCATAGGAGGCTTTTAATTCACTTCTGAGTTGTCTGGGGCAGGGGGGAAAATCAGTCTTTGCATGTTTGGTTCAGATGCTGTCAGAGCAGATGGTGAGAGAGTATTTTCACTTCACCCTCTCCGTGTGCACTCATACAGTTCAGTACCATAGACCTTGATCCCAGCCCGGGCCTGTGGCCATTCCTGCAGTACACATGCTAGATGATAGCACATTTTCTTTCTCACGTCAAATGGTGGGTGTGTTTCCATCCCTTAGATAAACTTATAGTGTTTCTATTTCCCTTTCCCCCATGGTACTGATTATCCCAGAAATAGATAGGAGCTGGAAAGCCCTGTTTTGGATCTGAACTATTCCTGTGTTGCATCTGGCATTGTGACTGGTTCCATTTTTGGGGCTGTGATAATTTTGTGTTTGCCCTTGTGCCAACTCTTCTGTCTTTAAGTCTTATTTTTTTTCCCCTGGATTGATTTTTTGTCATTTCAAGTGCTTCTTGTTTGAAGCTGCCTTCTCTTCTCTTCTCTTCTCTTCTCTTCTCTTCTCTTCTCTTCTCTTCTCTTCTCTTCTCTTCTCTTCTCTTCTCTTCTCTTCTCTTCTCTTCTCTTCTCTTCTCTTCTCTTCTCTTCTCTTCTCTTCTCTTCTCTTCTCTTCTCTTCTCTTCTCTTCTCTTCTCTTCTCTTCTCTTCTCTCCACTTCTCTTCTCTTCTCTCCACTTCTCTCCACTTCTCTCCACTTCTGTATCTTCTTGACTCTCCCATTTGTTACCTTCTGTTGGGTCACTCTCCCTGGTCTCACAACAGGGATTGCCTGAACTGAGGCTCCCGCAGTTGTAACACAGAAGCAGTGCGGCATGATGTTTGTTTGGGAAAAAAAGAAGACACAGGCTGTCTTTAAACTTAGCCCTGCCTGAAGAGAAACTTAAACCCTGGGTGAGATAGTCACCTGTTGGTCACAGAGACACCTCAGCATGCTGCAGTTATTCTGGAAGGACATGAAACTTCCCCAGGAGGATGTATACTGAGTTGATACAGAAAACTTTGGTATCCTTCTGAGAAGAGCAATGCTTCAGTGTTGGACCTTACCCAAACAAGTATGAGATGTTTCTTCTAGCCTGTGGCCCAAGCTGTAGAAGATTACTGACAGGTCTGCATGAATGCTGAGTGGAAAGACTTTGTGTGTGGCATGTGGAAAGAGCAAGGAGATCACTAGATGGATGTTCCTGTTAAAATGAACTGAAGAAAACATATATATAAGGATACATGTATGTCTATTTGTTATGCATAGCTTGTAGCATGCCACATGGAAGCAGGATATATAAGTATCACACTGATCCTTACAGCCTCTTTAATGGGACAGTAGGGTCATCCAGCCAAAAGGAGACAACTGGTAACATGGGACGGTTGCATGCTTAACTGGTTTCATGGGTAAGACAGAAGCTGAAAGACAGGGCTGAAAGGTTTCCTAGTGATGTTTGGACATATGGAAAGCAGAGGAACCATAGCGCAAAAGGGGAGTACAGTGGAGGGGAAAAAAAAAAGAGGCAGTATCTAGATCAGGTCTTTGCACCTTTATGTTCATGCCTTTGGGGTTAGCTAATAACGCCTGTGGAGGTGATGGTATAGACGTTTCACCTTTTTTTTCGTTTGTTTCAGGAAAGACACATCTCTGGTTAGTACAGAACCAGAAACACATCCAAAGTGAGTGGCCCGGTGGCCAGAAGGGGCTGGAAATGGAGTGACACAAAAGACCAACACAGCACAAAGTGACACCAGAGTCATGGACTTCAGGGATTTACTGGCCCTTCCCTGCACAGCATTCAGCCATCACCAGAGCACCATGCTGCCTGCCCTGCTTGCTCTCCAGGATTCTGCCTAACAGTTCTGCAGACTTCTTTTGGCATTGTTTTCCCCACTTTGGCCCTTCTCATGGTTTAAAGCCAACTGAGTAAAAACATAATGTTCCAGGATGCAAAACAACATGTCATGGCACATGGGAAGGGGAGCTGGTCTGTTCGCTCCTCTCTGCTTGCTGCACTAAAGGGATGTCAGGGAGGATAGAGCTTTTGCCTGAGGTAGGGAAACTGACCCCTCTGAACAGCTAATACCACCACAAATACATGATCTGCAGCCCTTAAAAAGGCCAAGCTGCTCCAGCTTTTCCTTTTGAGAGGTTTTCCTTCTGAGATGTTTTCCTTCTCTAGAACATAAGACAAAAAAGAAAGGCAACCCTTTAGCATATTCCCAAGTGATCTACTGGAGTTCAGGGGATTATATCAAGAGGTGAGCAGAGCTGAGCTGTGTCTGCCTCTGCTTTGTCAGAGGAAAGCTCCTGGGGCCATAGCCTGCAGGTGTGTGGTGTGGGACAGGGAAAACCCATGGGATTTTAGGGCAAAGACACTAATAGGTGTTAAGAAGTAACAGGCTGCTTCCTCATGACGGTGGTCCAGAAATAATATCTAGACTATCTTGCTACCTATGAGCCGATACTCACTTTTTGGTGGATGATTTTAGACACATGAGATTTTCCAGTTGCTACTTGGATACTTAGAGAGTATCCAATCCAAAAGTATCTTCTTCTCCTGCCCTTCCCATGGGAAGGTAACTTCAGTCTCCAAGGAGACTGCTACTTTGGAGGGTCCATCTGTATGAACTTGGGGCATCTCCTGCCAACAGAGGCAGGACCTTGCCCGTGACTCGCAAAGCTCTTTCAGATCCTTGGGATGCAATTATTATTCCAACTCTGTTGTGAAATCTCAAGGGTCGTGACTCAAGAAATAATTGGCCATACGGAAATAAGGATGAGTTATTTCAGTAGATGACAGGACTATCCAGCATTATAATCATAACACTTTAAAGACTAGATAAACAAGAGTTATGGGAAAGACAGAAACTCTTATGTTTCAGGGCATAACTATTGTAAGTCAGGAAGTAATTCCCCTTTCAGGCCATTTATTCTGTAATTGGTGGCTGTAACTGGAGCCGGACACCGACAGAATCAATAACCCATGGCAGAGGCACCTCCGATTGTTTGTCACTTCCAAGTTTTGTAATGAATTCATTGAGATAAACAAACTTTTGTTTTCCTCTTGCAAATTCGATCACCTCCCCACTTGTATTCCCATACTTTATATTCATCTTGGCACTAATTGCGTGCTTTCAGTCAGCATGTTTCTGCTTTCCAGGACCGTAAGCCATGACTTGAGGGCACGGCCACATTTACATCCCTTTGCAGCTGGCCTGTTTCTAGCAGTGTCAGTCCTTGGGTTTTATTTTTTGCTGTCTTTATGCTCAGGGACAGACACTGCTCAGTAGGTCTTTGTGATTCTAATCTTTTTCATACAGTTTGAGGAGCAATGAACTTGAAAAACAAGATCTCTTTCTTGGGGGAGAGAAGGCACCTGAATTTAGGCCTCTCTTTACCACCCACTAAGGATGTACGTGACAGTTTAGAGAGGGCTGGGAAGAGTGTATTTGTCGTTGTTCTAATGCCCTTTGTTGTTTCCATATAGCTCCCATTTCTGTAGGCACCATCTGTTTGTTGGTTTGGTTTTTTTTCTCTCCGCCATTGCAGGCTTCAGGAAATGCCCTCTTGCCAGGTGGCATCTCTATGTGCTACTGCTATGGCGGCTCTAGAAGCAGGTGCAATTTGTGGTATAATGTAGCTTTGTGCCAGCCCATTACAAGCCACAGCCCATTCAGGGACTTGGATGGGGTTATTGCTTTAGCTCAGCTCCATTCAAGACGTGGGCATTGCATCTGAAGTGCCACTGGCAGATGACTTCTCACTTTGATTTATGCTAACCTTAGAGCTGCTGGTAATTACATGCATGTTCTTGTATTCAGGAAGTTTATGCAGTCGCCAAGGAGCAGGGACTTCTTCATGTAACACCAGGAGGATGAATTGTTCATTTTGATGAGCATCTCAGGCACTTTTGGCCTGCCTGTGTGTTCCTTCTTGTGATGGTGGAAGGCCCGGTGGAAGCAGAATTGATAATAATACTGCAGCTCTGCTCTCCAAGAATTTCTGAACTAATTTGCTGCTATTTCATCAGCCAAAATAATATACGCAGAACAATGGTTTTGCATAGTGTGATTCTGTGGCTTATTAATCAAATTGGATGATCAGCTGGGTTTTGTTGTCTTCTTGTTATCCCTTACAAGTAGTGCAGGGGGAAGAGTGGTCAATACACATTTTTTCCACAGCACTTCATCTCTCTGCTTCAACTGAACCCAAAGGGCCACATGAGAGAAATGACCAAAAATTTTCACACTGGTGTTTCCTCTGTGAGTGCCCAAAAGATGTCATTTAGCTAATGTCTGACATGGTAATTTCTGTTCTTGTCTGGGCAGTGACCATTTTCTCTTCTAAGCTACAAGGCATGTCATCACATTTTAACATAACATTTCATAACATAACATTTCTTCAAACAAGTTCTTAGACTCATTGACTGTTTAATTTTCATGCACTGCTGGAAAAGACCAGAGGCAGCCAGGTGACTAAAGAAGAAGGGTTTTGCTGGCCTTAGTGCAGGGTGATGTTGTATTACAAGTCCTTGGGTAGTAATACCTTCTTTTCTGCTGTAGCTTAAAACAAATGTGCAAGGAAATATGAAGAAGGTAGGTCAAATTCAGAGATGAAGTCAGAAGGAGTTTCCTTTGGAATTGCCTACAGATGCTCAGGTGAAGAGCATAGGAAGATCTTTTCACCTGATGAAACTCAAACATCGAGGAATCATAAGCAAGAAAATCACAGAATCATTAAGGTTGGAAAAGACCTTTAAGATCATCAAGTCCAACCATCAACCCAACACCACCATGCTCACTAAACCATGTCCTGAAGTGTCACGTCTACATGTTTCTTGAACACTACCAGTGATGGTGACTCCACCACCTCCCTGGACAGCCTGTTCCAATGTTTGACCACTCGCTCAGTAAAGAAATTTTCCCCAATATCTAGTGTAAATCTGCCCTGGCACAACTTGAGGCCATTTCCTCTCGTTCTATTGCTAATTACTTGGGAGAAGAGACCAACACCCATCTCGCCACAACCCCCTTTCAGATAGTTGCTTTCTCTCTAATTCTGCTTTCTACCTTTGCACATCCTTCTCCCTATTTGTAAAGTACGGTATAAGTCCAGTGCTGTGATGTGACAATAGCTCTTAATAAGATCAGTTATTCCTAACAGCATATGTCCTGCTAAAGTTAGGAAACCTTGACACCAGAAGAGTGAGCCTTCCCACCTTCCCCTCACAATGAAGTGAAGCAGAAGTTGGTGTTGTGTTTGCACCTCATCCTCACTTGTGTGGATGGTGAGGGTATCTTATACCTACTCCTACTGCCCTGCTGCACATGTCAAAAATGCCAAAGTGGGTCCCCACCTCAAACCAAAGCTGAGGTCTTCTCTGTCACTCCCTCAGCCTGTGAGCACCCTCTTAGCCTCATTTGTCACATTCAGTGTAGCATTTCCATACACAAATGAACATCAGGTTGTTGGCTCTTTTGCCCTGCCCCAAGGTACCAGGTGAGTGTGTGGAGCAGACTCCTGGAGGTTGCTTGTGTTGGATTAATCCCCTGCAACGAACACCAGGGCTGGACCCCTTGAAGCCATTAAACTTGGAAGGCAATACACTAATTTTCCCCAGAAACCATCTCTTCTGTCACTGTCAAGAACATCCTTCCAATCCCTTGTGGGTGCCAGCAAAGCTGCAAACATGGAATCTATTGCAGCCCTTTAGCATCTTTGTTTAGAACTGCTCTAAATACATTCACCTCAAGACCTTCCTCATATTGCCCCAGTGCACAACTGCTCACTTTAATGCAACTCATTTAATGCAACAATGCTAATAGAGATACTTTGTTGGATTTTTTTTTTTAAATTGTGCAAAATGATTGTACACAAAAGACAAGGTTGAGCCTAGAAACATTGCGGAAAGCACTGTCTTTGTAGAAAATTCAGGTTTTTTAAATTGTTTTGTTTCTTCAAAATAAATCCCAAATTAAAGGTACCTGCCAAGTCTTGTTCCTCTCTCTGGGCCTGATGTAAAGATCCACAGAGGTGTTGAAATAATTGCCTGTGGCCCAAGAGACTTTGGATTAGGTATTTTATTAATTTTCATTTCTCCTCAGTATTTAGCTACGTTAATACACAGACATGCAATTAAATGGGCTGTAAGCAGAGTTGATAACACCAATAACAAAGGTCCAATAATGATTTTAACCTACATGAAAAGAAGGATTATGTGACCATTCCCTCTGCCCATCTGTCTTCATGTTTTTTTAATCACTTGGCTAATTGCAAACCAGTTTTGAGAGAAGGGGTAAGATCTCCAACACCATAAAGTTCCTGCAAGTTCTGTGAAATTTGATGGTTGAGTAGAGGATAGATATGCAGGTAAGCATCCTGAAAATGGGGACAAGAGGTCAAACTTCGTCATGGCCAGTCTGTCCATAAGCACATGGCTCAGGACAAACCATGGTGTATTTTGTTGCTCCTCTGGTGGGGGAGCGAGGGGGTTTGCAGGGGTGTTATGTTAGCAGCCAAAGGCCGCACATTGAGGTGAAACCACATTTCCTCGGTCTCGCTGTTCAAGGAAGAGCTTGCTTAACATGGGCAAAAGAATGTATTTTTCCCTTGCCTTGTGCACAAAATCTCCTGAAACGTTTTGTCTCAAATTGACTTGAAACATTTAGCCTGCAGCAGATATCCGGAGCATAACATTTCAGCCCACACAGTTAAAGTCTGTCAAAATAGGAAGTGATTGAAAGTAGGGTCTGTTCCAGGACCATTCAGGAGGAGACTGAGAGCTGAAGAGGAGAAGCTCTGCTACTTGTTTTACCCATGCCTGACCACTTCTGCAAAATGTCATTGAATTGCGGGTTATTATGGCCATCTTCCACTCCAGACAGATAGGTCTGAGTCCAAGTAGTAGAAGATGTTTCCCAAAACAGAAGTTGTACTGAGGTTCTTCAAAAACTCATCTGTATCGCCTGAGGTGTTTCACTGGCAGCAGAAGGCAAACCTGGAGTCAGGACACTGTTTTGGTTGAATTTTTGTGTGTAAAACCAAATGTGCCAGAAACCCCAGAGAAGGAGAGAGGATATGGTAGCAGCAAGTCCAGAGCTGCCACAAATCAGCCGTGCGTGTAACCCCAGCTGACCGCAAAGTCTGTGTTTTGAGTATAGAGCTGACCAGAAAAAGAGACCAAGAAGACAGGGAGAAGCTCTTCTTTACTGTTTGATTCCCACAATGCCCAGAGGAAAATGAGAACATGAACTTTCTCTGCAGATAAACAGGGCTGCATCAAGAACACTCAATTTAATTAGCATCTTCCATAAAGGAAACATTCCCCATGATCCCAAGTATCATCGTTGTACTGTGACCAAATGATATTGTGCTACATTTACATATTCATGAAAGATATATATAGTTAAAATAAAAGAAAGGCACTCTGGACTAAGCATCACTTCACAGGTTTTTGAGAGAATTCTACTTCAATTTGAGTTTATTCCCATTTGTCATGTTGGGTGAGATACATGTGATGAAAAGTAGATGCGTGGAGCAGAGACAGTTCCATCTGAGCTGGAGTCTGCAGATGCCTTTTCTATTTTTTTATATCCAGGGTATAATTCTGCTTCTCTTAAAATAGACCTCTAAAGTAGGTCAGACAAGTCTCTCCTTAAAAAACATCTATTGAAGAACATGAGGGTGGCCAGCTCTACCTTGTAGGCATCTGAAATTAGGTGAAATGAATTCCTCCCCTACTGATCACCAGGTATGTGGCGCCTATGGAGTGGGTGGTCTGATCTATCAGGTCTTGGGATGGATGACAGGGATGTTTGCAAGTGGTTTCCACAAGCTGTCTGTGTAGTATCCTTTGCAGCCAAATTTTAGCTTTTTATGCCTTCGATGTCAGTGGGACACTCCAGCCCTGTCTGTATGCTTGTCTTTCTGCAGGAGATGTGTGTGATGTGTCTCACTTCTGCATTTTAACAATCCAGCCTCTGACCTTGGGCACTGTTTTGCTGTCTGTGGGATGACTGGTGCCACTGGATTTGAAGTGCTGTCCATTAATCCAGCTGTAGCAGGCTTGCAAAGGAAGGACGGTGGTGTGGTGAAAGCACCCCACTGGGTGGCAGGAGATCTGAGCTCGACTCTTCAGTCCGCCACAAAAAAATATCACTGTTGATCTTGGGCGCGTTTCTTACACTCTTTGCTCCACCACAGTTTCCCCATCTGTAAAATGTGAATGATTTTTACTTACCTGGCTGAAAACTGAGGATCTCATAACTGGAACTCGAGGAACCTAGAGGGAAACTCTGGTCTGGATTTGCTCATGACAAAGCATCTACTAACATATTTTTCAGCCGGTGCCTGGCACAGCAGAAATGTTCAACTTTCTGTTTAAATAAGCTCTTTCATCAGATGAAAGAACATACCAGGAACTGGTCAGCAATACGCTCTGCGGAGCGGCCCCTGAAAAGGGAGCACAGAGCAGGGAGTTAACAGCTTCCATGCAAGGAGAAGGGAGCAGAGCTGCAGTGCATTTAAGGCAGTAACGGAGGACTGACCAAGGGAGCTCCTCAGTTCCCAGTAATCCCAGTTATCAGCTGCTGGTCGCCTCTGTAGCGGGAGGTCAAGGGGAGTGAAGCCATTGCACTCCACTCTGCCAGTAGATATTAAACAATAACCAGCGCCATAAAGCTTTTGACTTTAACTGGCATGAATTAAAGGCTTTGGTCAGGTTGGCCTTGGAATTGTTTAGGATGAAATTGATTCCTTTTAGCGTTCGAGAGGGTCCAATTTAAGCTGTTTAGCTGAGCAGTGTGGAAAATACGGCAGTTTAGCTATTATGTGGTCAAACTGAAGAGCAGACGCCATTTACCGATATTGCTGGATCCATAACCTCACATCCTCTCAGAAACACCATACTTATTACACTTTCTATCGTGTGTCGTTATGGCCACCGGCGATGAAAATCCCGCCTGTTTTATCCATCATGTTTCTTGGCTTCCATGTTGCTTATATGTCTTACATGTCCCTCAGCACCTTTGCTGCAGGGCAACACATGTTCCTCGCAGGGTTTCCACTCTGGGCAGAAATGTGTGTGTTTTGAGACAGAATGGCAGGAAATGCTTTTGGTAGATGTCAGTGGCCTTATAGTTTGTAAGGATAAATGTAGCCACAAAGACTCTTATGAAAAGAAAAAACATTTCTGAAAGACTGATTACTTGTTCTTTTAACTCTAGAGCTTTTTAGGCTGGCTACAATAGCATCTTGCTTTACTTTGGATGTCCAGAGATTATATCAGTGTATACAATACCCAGCTTCCTGCATGGACAGTCTCTTTGTCCATCCTACCTGAGATGGTTTCTGCTAACAATCTTGAATATGGCTGGTCTGTGCAGCCAGGACAGTGCAAAACCAGAGGTTTGTTTTTTGCTCAGACCCATTTTACATCAATTTTCAGATGCCATGAAATGATAGAGACTACAAAATTGTGAGTTTTGTATTGGCTGAGAAGCTGACCTAAATTTTGGACAATGAGTAATAAAGACAAAGGAAAATGTTAATCTGGGCTGCTTTCTGCAAGGAAAAGAACATTTCTCTCTTTATAGCTTCCCTCAGGAGCTGTGAAGGTACACAGAGGAACGATGAGAAAAAAATTAGGAAAGGGAAATTTGGGGCAACTGCTAGTAAAGTGAGGTGTTAATCTTTCCCCGTGAGGATATGATGATCATTTCTCAGCAACATGCAGAGGGAAGAGAAAAGAGACAAAAATGGTGAGTTAATAGAAAAGGCAGCTTGGTTCAATAGCCACTGTCTTCACTTGTGTATAAAATGAAGAAGCACAGCGGAAAACAAATAAAACATGGGTCCCTTTCCAGAAGAAAATAACCTTGTGAGGGGACCCTGAGGCTGGCCTGCCAGTGCTGGCTCAAAGGCATAAACCCCTCTGCTTTGAGCAGCTGCCCTCCTCGACAGGATGAGGACTTCTGCTGCCCTACCAAAACGAACATGTGGATTCCTTGGTAAAGGAATTTTATACCAGGACTAGACAGATCATAGAAGAGGCATAATCCTACCCCAGCAGGCAATGAGCCTGGGTGATCTTAGAGGCATTTTCCATTCCTGATTTAACAACTTTGCCCCTGAGTGATTAAGCCTTGAAGTGGTCAGTATTTACCTGAACACTTTTATTCTGAAAAACTGGCCTTCTTGTGAGTATTCCTGCCCTCCCTTGTGCTGGCAGTTGGAAACGCTGCGAGGCCAGCATTGTGTGCAATGTCTTCTCGCTCCCACTTCTGGCCCAACTCTTAGGGAGCGCAAAACAAAAATAAAAGTCCTTGCAGCAAGACACTTCAGACAAGTCTGAGAGTCTACAGGAAGGTCTACTGGAAGCTCTTTGTCCTTGGTGTTGACGTTAGACACTGTCCCCCTACGGACATTGCTAGTGTAGTACTTGCGACTGTTTCGCCTGGAGTAGACCATGCCCCTGGCTAAATATTGGTTCACAAGGGGCAATTGCCTTCTCCATGCCATCTGCCCCTACTGATGAAGGTGTGCTTTCCTCCATACCCCAATATACTGGCCCAAAGGTCACAAGTGCCACTGGAGCGATGGCACCATACTCTCCCCGCAATATTCATGGAGGGTCTCACCTCTGCAGCCGGTCTGAAGTCTTCCAACCAGCTCTTCTTTTCTTGTGCTTCTTTACATTTTCTTTAGGTTGGTAAAGGCTGTTTTCTTGGAGCTACGTTTCTTATCAGGAAAGTTTTTGTGATCCAGAATGGCTTGTCATATCCTTTTCTTTCTGTAAGTGAAACAAATTTAGAAAGTTTGGTTTTTGTTCAGTTGTAGAACAAAAGCAAATATTAAAAAAACTTCATAAAAGATGAGCTTGTTCACTGATGTAATCACAGCACAGCCCCTGTGACAGGACCCAAACCAGTTTCTGTCGCACTAATGTGAGCATGGCTATTATGAAGGTTAGGGTTCAAGGCTAACTGTGACAAGACACACAAATGAATGTGGAAGTTTCTAAACAACCACTTAATATGGACATCCCATTCTTTAATCTCCTGAGAAGAAATATGAGCTTTCCTATTTAGACTGCTGGAGAATCTGGAAAAGTATGTTTGACTGTTAATTAGTATGGATGGAGTTACAAATTAGCAGTCTCTCCTGCAATAAAAAACATGCTATAATCATCACAGAGCCCGAGCAAGCACTCTAATTGCTTATGTCTGTCTGCATTTAGTACAGGTTAGGGAGACATCAGCTTAATCTCTGGCTCTGCCAAAGCAGGTCTCTACTAGAGATTGCTACTGCTGCTCTTTGCAGTGCTTTGAACTAGCTGGGTGTGCCTGTACCAGTGCTGTCTCCAACCGGGCAAAGGCAACCTGGCTGTCCCAATCACAGATAGCACTTTTTCCAAGAACTACAGTTTGGTGCCATGGAGAATTGTCTCTCTGTTCCCAGAAATGATGACTTGAGTGAGCAGCAGTTGCTCCTCCCCAGCCAAGGATGTGCTGTACCTAGAGCTGACATGCATCAGCTCTGATAGAAGAGTTTTTATTTACAGAAATGCTTACTTTATAGAAATGAAAATTTCCGTGATATTTAAAACAACCAAGCCTCTGTCTTGGCTGGGACCTTTGATCTCCGTGGAGCATCATGACAGTAGCAATGATCTCAGAAGCACGAAGCTTCTAGCAAGCAATGGCTACGTTGGTTGGGCACATGCCAGGGAATGGCTGACAGGGATGACATGCTGTAGGAAAAGAGTAAGGACTTTACTTTAAATAAGTCTAAGAATGTGTATTTGTTTGGAAAAAAATCTATGGAGGGAGAAAGTGGGTCTTACTGATAAAACATTGGCCTAGAACAAAGAGCTGGGTTAAATACCATTGCTGGCACAGACTTTGGGTGTGCGTCCAAGAATAAGTCATGGGACCTTCTGCCCTGGTTCTCAGCCCATAAAATGGAGATGTGAAGGAGGATAAAAACAGCCCCTTTCCTTTATCCTGGTTTTGTATGTGTCAGGCCAGAAATCCTGGGGGAAGGGACAGCATCAAAAACAATAGAGTCTTGTTCCCTTTTCAGGCCTGCGAGCATTACTGTACAACTGACACAGGTTGTGCTATCTGAAGGCGTCTTTCAAGGTGAGACCAGTGTTTAATTTTAGGCTTTGGAAATGGAAAATGAAAAGACCCAACTGTTCCAAAGGTCAAATTGTCCACCTGTCCTGGGCAGGCTCCTAGGTTGATTTTGTAGATTGTTCTGTAATGTTTTACTTTGCTTAGAGGCTGAGATGTGAGTTCCATGGCAATTTGCAGAGGAAAGCAGCAGCTTGATTGGAAAATCTCTGAAAGAGAAAGTTTGGGCTCAGCAAAATCTAACCTTCCTTCTGGGACAGCATTCCATTTTAAGGCTGAGTCATTTTTGTCCATGACTTGCTTTCATTAGAAATGCTCTCACATTTGGGGAGATAACTTGTACCTCTCACAAGGTACAATCAAAACAGAAAAGACTATTTCTGTTTCTTGACTTTGTATTTCATTTTGATTTTGTGCATTTTTTTGTTAGAGTGGGAGCATTAAGGTAGAAACAAAAAATGAGTTCACTCTCCCCCCCTTGCTTTTCATCAGGAAAAATATTTATGTTCTTTAGTCCTCAAATAGAAGCAACTCAAACAGTGATAAAAGGTATTGTCTTTAAATTTTGAAATGGAAAATTTTCTCAAAAGAATTTGTTTTTTTTTTCCCTTTTCCTTACAGAATGTCACATTTTTGACGTAAAGTCATTCTTGGGTAGAACATTTTTTGGGAAAATATTTTAAGCTGGTTGTTGAAATACATCTTTATTCTGCATTTATGGGTTGGTCTATTGCATAGACTACAAAACCGTAAAGAGTATGAGCTACTCTAAATCACCTCTGTGGGATGGCCATACCAGTGTTTGGAAAAAATCCTGAAAATACAAAATACTTCACTGATAGTTATTTTAGAAATATTGATAATAGGCAAAGCATGAGTTACTGAGGAGAGATTACATGCTTACACTTTATCTTCAGTCTGTTCACAACCTGAAGGTAACCTTTCTGAAAACTTGTAAGTGGATAATAAAGACAATTACATAGAAGAGAAAAAAGGATGAACATATGTAAAAAAAATTGAGAAAACTCCAGAAAATCTTATTTTCAGTTAGCCAAGATCAGTGTACAAAGTCTAAATAAGCACTGCATACAGCTGATAAATTTTAATGTTGTTTTGTTTCAATTTTAAAATATTATGGAGTTGTACTAAGCAGAATTCCTGAGGCTGAAGAAAAACTCAGGTACTCCAAACAAATACTGTTTGAAGTGAATGTTTTTTGGCAAGGTGTTTCATGGTAGGTATTGAATAATTCCATCCAAGATATTTTAAAACCTTCTT
>NW_010554102.1:147313-149417 GCF_000687285.1 Phaethon lepturus | reverse complement strand
GAAAGAAAGTGCTGAGGGTTCAAAGTAAAATAAGACTGCGGGGGAAAGAAAATTAATCTGTTTTTTTGGAACACTGCTCAGAATGTTACAAATCCTGCAGAAATTTATGTGTAGCCAGAAGCATCATCTGAAGCCCTCACCATTCACCAGCCTGTTACTCAAAATGAACATTAGAGAATATTTCCATTTCATGTTGGTTTGTATGATAATTTTATGATCTAGAGAGGACAAGTTTAGACTCGCTTCTTAGGAATGCCACTCTCCAAACTCCCCCGAAAATCCTCAGCATCAGGCGGCACTTTGTGTTTTGAAAGATCCGCTCATCAGTCACCACCTTACAATATTAACTAATCCTTGTAACACCCCTGTCAGATGTGGAAAGTTAAGGCAAGAAGTTGTTAAATTCCAAATCATTAAGGGATGACTGGCTGGCTATCAAGATAACAACATAGAAATCACAGACATTCTAAACAATAGGTGAAGCTTGAATTCTAGAGACATTTGGACGCATACCACTGAAACCAGGAGATGATGAGGAGATGTTTCGACTTCTGCTAAAGTCAGCATTGCGAGCCTTTTCTCTCTTCTGCACCACAGAGAAGATTTATATGTTTGTGGGAGATATTACAGAGCTATAGGAAATACTGAAGCCCATTAAACATTTGGAATGAGCACACTGAAAGTTGTCACGCATTATCTGGGATTAAAGTTGAGTACTTCTAGCCAGACCCTTCACTACTGAAAGTTAATTGGTGAAACTCGATTTTATTGGCTGGCAAAATGCCTCTGTACCTCAGCTGAAGGTCAGGCATACCGCTTGCTTGCTAGGCAGAGGCAGGAGAATGTAAGAATTTCAAGGCAGCTTTCATCCCTCATTTTGGATTTCAAGCTCTGATTGGTCTTTAGAGGTTGGAAAAAAGCTGAGAAAAATCATATTATTTTCTTCCAGTTCCCTGGTTCAGAGGAGTTTGTGGAAAGAGCTGGAGAAGCCCTGGATGATCAAAAGGACTGGCATGGCCAGGGGACTCTCCTCTCCTCTTCCAGACTTGGTCTGGATGCAACCATGGGACGGATGCGAGGTTTGGCTACAGACACAAGAGATGTGCACAGTCATGTCCACGTGCTTCTAAGATGTGTTAAATTTTATTTTAAAAAGAAACTCAAATTAATTCAGATTAATGGTTCCCAAAAGTGCCTATTTTGCTCCATTGGCCGGGACAGACTCTAAGGGCTGACCTGGGTTCAATGGGATGGAACCCAGCCCAGCTGCTTTGGCAGGTTCAGTTTCAGCGGCTTGTTGCCGTATGAGTTACTGAACCCTTAACCCGCTCTGATGCTGCAGCCTGAGGGTTACTCTGCGGGAATCAGCAGCAAAAGCAGAAATCGCCGATGCTCCAAGGTTTGTTTCCCAGCGGCAGGCAGCTTCCTCTGCACCTTGCTGCAGAGAAGACGCGGCGGGTCACAAGGCTCCTGCGCGGGGTCTTGTGTGGCCACCCGCTGCCTGGGGCTGCAGCCAGCACCGTGCCACCCACGCCTGCGGGACGGCGTCAAAACCGACGGGGCTGCAGCCACAGCCGGGGCAGCTCTTGCCCAGGCACCAGGTCCACACAAACCCTCCCGTTTCTGTGTCACATCGGGACCAGGAGAAGGCCTTGAAAAATGAGGCTGCCAGCATGAAAGCAGCAGGGGGGAGGCTTCCGAGGACCCTTCTGGAAAGCTGAAAACAGGAAATGTTTAATCAAGCTCTGAGAAAAAAAGAAAAAAAAAAAAAAGAAAAAAAGAAAAAAATCCCACCGTCTCTCTCTGAGCAGCCAGGATGTTTGTGAAATCCCGGCTCCGTTTATTATGATGCTGAGTTTCAGCTGGCTGTTTTATTGAAGACAGCTGGGACACATTACTTGCGCATTAACACTGAGCCAGCTTTCATTTTAAAACTTACCCGTTGCTGGGAGCTTTCCTTAACGCGTTCCTGCTGCCGCCAGCTCTATAATCCGCACCAGCAGCCGCAGGGGAAGATCACCTCGCTTTACTCTACTTCTTATTTCCGGAGAAAGGCCTAATAAAAAAAAAAAAAAAAAAAAATAGGCCCCGCCGGGGGGGGGGC
>NW_010554102.1:128855-147279 GCF_000687285.1 Phaethon lepturus | reverse complement strand
GAGATGGCCCCTCTCCTTGCTGCGGCTCCGAGGCGGAGCGAAGCTCGCCGGAGCGAGAGGTCGGCGGTGCATCCGCCAAGAGGACATCTGCTCGCGAAGCGAAACCCTCGACGCTCATATGCAGCTCTCTCTTAATTGCTTTCCAGGGACATATTAGAGCTTTTTGCAATGTAAACCGTGTTTCAGTACATCACAAATCACGGAGCGATGGCTCCGGCGGAGATCGTGGCGGAGGCTGGCGAGCCCCGTTGTGAAAGCGGTGGGGAAACGAGCCGACGCACTCCGGCGGGTGCGAAGTTTTGTCTGTGCGGCACGGCAGCAGGGATGGCCCGGGGAGCGCCGGCGCCCAGCCGGGGCCGGGGGTTTGGCGGTTGCAGTCTGTGTCCTCCAGCACGCGTCCCCCAACGCACACGGGGCCGAAATTTCTTCTCAGGGACCTGGGAGACAACTGCAATCTCTCACCCTGAAATTCCTCTGTATAAAGCAACACTCAGGTGCGGATGGAGGAAGGTGAGCGTGTCCCTCGTGCCCCCAGCCCTGTAGTTTGGGACATCAGAAGCCATCTGGACCCCGCCATCCTGGTCCTGGTCCTGAGTAGGACTATGGATGGCCTCTGGGTACGTAGATGTAAAAAGCTGGTGTGAATTCAGGTCAGAATTCTGGGAAGGGGTCAAAGAGGTGGTATTCATGTGTCCACGCTGCTTTTTAGGCTGGTGTCGCAACTGAATGAGACTTGTGCCATCGCACAGTATGTATATGTGCCCATGTATGTTTATGTAGCAGGTGTGTTCCCTAACTACTTTGGCACTCACAAGCCGATTTCAAGTAAATGTAACAGAAAGGTAGAGTTTTCAAACACACTGAATTTTTCCAAATGTAAATAAGCCATTGGATGGAGAAGAGAGACTTTGTTAATGCCCTTACTGGCAGGCTGCACTGGGACCTCAGGCTTTATTGCACACATGAGAATCCACACAAGCATGCTCCATTAAGTGTTTTAATTGCAGAGGACATTTCCATTCCTGTTTATGCCTTATTAGATATTAGAGTGATCACCGTACTCCCATGTCCAGGAAGAGGCATTTATCTTTTACATGGGACTAGACGGCTGCTTATGGAACAAACTGCCCTGAGGATTAATTTCTTCCTGACGTATCTTGGCTGATACTTGCTTAATACCATTTCATTTCTCAGCAGCACCAGGGATGCTCCTTTATGCAGTAAAAATATCAGAATCCTTTCTTTGTTCCAATTTTGTTAGTGTCTTAACTCTTGAAATCACACAACAATATGTTTTTCAGGTTGCTAACACCCATATACAAAAAGAAGGGTTTTCCTCCTTTAGTGGTGTTTGTTTTCCTTTGGTTATTCTCATGCATTTGCACTATGAGAGAGGATAAGTGTGTGCAACCTATTTGCCATTTCTGTTAATTATTTTGTACCTCCCTCTGCAAGACCTCCTGTCCCTTAAGACAGTCAACAGCACCTCCCAGTTTGGTATCATCAGCAAACGTGCTAATGGTTCATTCATCTCCTGCATCCACATCATTGATAAATGTACTGAATGGAATTGGCCCTAGAATCGAACCCTGAGGAACACGACTGGTGACTGGTCACCAGCCAGTTGTAGCCCCATTCTCTGCAACCCTTTGACCTCTGCCTTTCAGCCAGTTCTTCACCAGTGCACTGTGAACCTGCTCATCCCACAGTTGGACAACTTGTCCAGAAGGATGCTGTGAGGGACAGTATCAAAGCTTTACTGAAATCTACATTTACTAAAAACTACATCCACCACCTTCCCTTCATCCACAGTGTGGGTGACCTCATCGTAAAAGGGTATCAAAGTAGTCGAACAGGACTTTCCTTTTGTGAACCCATGTTGACTGTGCCTGATGATTGCATTATTCAATTGCATTATACAGCTGGTCTCGTACAATTTCAGTGTCCACAAAGTGTCCAGGAAAGTCACTGTTCCCACATACGTAGTCCTCCAACTCAGGGAACTGAGCAGCCCAAGGTCTATTCATATTATTAAAGACTGAGGCAAAAAATGCATTGAATGCCTCCGCTTTTTCTTCATCCCTAAATGAATGTAAAGTAGCATCTTAAACAGTCCCTGATCCTCCCTCAGCAAACATGAATCTCTGCCTTAAAGGATTTTCATACCAGCGTAATTGTGGCTGAACTGGGTCTTGTGCTGATGGATCAATAAAATTCTCACCCACCCCCAACTAGCCCAGTATGGCTGTTTTTTGGCCAGACTCCATGCATCCCCCCTCTAAAATATGCACACCAAATCTTTTCACCCTTGTTCAAAAAGTTTCTCTGTTTTTCTAGCAATTTATGCAGGAGGTGTGAAGCCTTCTGGTTCCTGTATATCCATCCTTACTGCCATCCCCAGTAAGCAGTTCTCAGTAAGCAAGGGCTTCACAGAGATCTCCAGGCAGGTGGCATAGAAGAAGGAAGGCTACTTCAAAGGGAGACTTTATATCGAAATACTGTGCAAAAAGTACTGTACAAAGGGAATAAACCATAATTAAGAACAACAGCATCCAGTCTGCCATGTGGTCCTGTGAAATGATTGGTGTGATTTTGGAAACTCATTCCACACTAAAGGAGTCTCAAGTCCTCGATGGCACCTATAGACTTCAAACTCTTCCCCTGTGACACAAATTGGTGTGAAGCCAGTGTTGTGTCCTGATGTCAGGGTGGCTGCCCAAAGGGTGCCTCAAACTCAGAGTTGTACTGAAATCATAGCAAGGATCTGAAGGATCGAGTTCAGCAGTTCTGTGGTTGCACATAACTATGTAGGTTTAGTGTAGCAGCACTGTAGAGGGGCTAGATGCCTGGGAAAGCCAGAGGTACTTATCAGAGTCCTCCAGAAATTATGCTTGGAAGAGAAACCACTGAACTATTGGAAAGTATTTACCAGGTTCATTAAATATTAGGCCTAATATTTATATGTGGGGGTATAAGCCAAAATGGGACTGATACGCATACAGAGATCCAGAAGGGTATGTGTGTGTGTGTAGCTGTCTAATATTTCCAAAACCTTTCCCCCTTAGGTCAAAAAGCATGGAATGGAAATCCTCATGAATAATTTTGGTTTCACTGGATTGGCACTTGTCAAAGGGAAACTAGCTCTCTGGAAAATTCCTGAGGGTCTCCAAAGACCTTGACATGAAACAAGGCAGAGGAGGGGGGAGGTGTGCTCACAATCCTCCCAGGGAGGCAGCTAAGGACATACATGTTCTCTCTGAGGCCATTAGGGCGTTGACTTGAGCTTCAGTGAAATGCCTCACCAGCTCTGGGAGGTGCACAGAGGTGAACAGGCTATCCCGTAGTGTTTCTTTTTGGGTAAAATTTTCCCTTCTCTTTGCATCCTGCTCAAGCAAAGGACTAGGTTGTTCTGTGAACACCAGCCTTCATAGCAAGTGGTCTCTTTTGCAGCACTCCTTCAACTCCAATGCCTTGAGCCACCTCATCTTCTTTAGCTCCTCCATCACAACGGTGTACTACTCATCTGAATGAATGTGAACATGCTATTTTATACCACGTGCCCCACCTTAGCAGGGAATTAATTAGCAGTTAGGTATAGGAAGGAGCTCTGCAGTTCATTCATTGCAGTCTGGTTTAATGAATTCAAGAACCATTGGGTCAGGCCCTGTGCTGAAGTAAATCTACATAGCTGCGCTAGACCAGGCGATGATCTGCTCCGTTGTTTTTCTTACAGTGCTGCGATTTGCCTGGGACACTTGGTTTAACATTCACATCCTGAGTCTTGCAAAAAGTGCCAGGGGAAATTTATAACCACAAGCTAATTAACCATGAATCAGTTAATATTTGGGCATGTGAAGTGCTATATACATGCAAGGGATTAAGCTGTCAGAGGGAATTTTGGTTTTAAATCTCCCAGGAAAGTTGTCACTTCAGGAAGCCTGCTGGTCTCCAAGCTAACACTGTGCAGGGTGACTGCAGGAGCATCGATTCGGGGAGAAGGTTCCTCTTGCTGTTTTCTGTAGTTTCTGGGGTTTGCTCTATGGTCGTGGTTTAACCTGATAGGTAGCTAAAACAACCACACAGCCATGCACTCACCCCCCTTCCCCAGTGGGATGGGGGAGAGAACTGGGAAAAAATGTAGATGTCGTAAGTTGACATAAAGACAGTTAAATAGGACAGAAAAAAAAAAAGATAAAGAATATTCAAAACAAGTGATGCACAGCACAATTGCTCACCAGCCGCTGACTGATGCCCAGTTAGTTCCCGAGCAGCAGCCCTCCGCAGCCAACTCCGCCAGCTTTATATACTGGGCATGACGTTGTATGGTATGGAATATCCCCTTGGCCAGCCTGGGTCAGCTGTCCCAGCTGTGTCCCCTCCCAGCTTCCCGTGCACCCCCAGCCTGCTCGCTGGCAGCCCAGCACGAGAAGCCGGACAGCCCTTGACTGCTCAGCAACAACTGAAAACATCAGTGTGTTATCAACATTATTTTCATCCCAAATCCCAAGCACAGCACTTTATCAGCCATCAGGAAGAAAATCAACTCTGTCCCAGCCAAAACCAGGTCAGATTCCCATCCAAATAATACTCCTCCTCTTGCCTTGGAAACCTACTCAAAAAGCAGATTACCCTTTGGTTAGGGGGCTGAGTGATGCACAGTTTGCTGGGTGAGATCCGTACGCCTGTGTTGTACGGATCACCGGGATCACAGTGTGTCCTGCTGGCTGTGGAGGACAGACACCTGCAAAGGCTGTGCAGACCCTGCTCTCTGCAGAGATGTTGGCAGCAACCGAGAGATGAGCTCTGCATAGCAGCAGGGATTCAGCAGTGAATTTAAAGACCCATCTGCTATTGCTCCTCTTCCTGGCCAGTTCTGCTGGAGGATTTATGCTCTAATCAATGACACATTGCCTTTTTTCCTGAGCAGCGCTGTGGGGAGTTAGTACTGTGACCATCTGAAGTTGCCTCTGCTCCTGGCTGACATGTTTTGCCCCAGTCCGGATTGATACCCCATAGATGCAGGCAGAGGTGAGCATCTGCCCATTAAAGCCAGTTCCTTACAGCATCTTGTTGCTTGGACCTTTGTGCTTTTGCTGAACCAGTTGGTCAGCTGAGTGGCTTGAGAAGGAAGGAGATGTTAGCTTTTCCTCCCGCTGGCAAACCTTCCTTACATTTGGAGGACACTAGGTGTTCGGATGTTAATGCCGTGGTATGCCTAGTCATCAGGGCAAGGAAACCTAAGGTTAGGAATAAAGTAGCCTGCTTTTTTTAACCCTTTCCCTGGTGAGGTTTTTCCCAAACGGTGCTGTTTGCGGAGCTATGTTCACCAAGCAGGAGAAAGAGACACACCAGAACCAGAGTGGGGGGTAACGCATGCAGTAAACTTCTGCAGTCGCGTGTTTCTCATCTTTCAATGTCAGTTTGACTCAAGGGAAGGTCTGTCCAGCAAAATGCTGCTGTTGCTATGAGGCATTTCAGTTCCTCGTGGAGGCAGGGTCAGGCGTGCTGGCCTGGAGGCTGCGGGTGACCCGCCGGGGCCAGGAAGGGATTAGGATCTGTGGACAGCAGCGCTGATGGCTGTGCACCGCTGAGGACCCGGAGGAGATGCCGTTACCTTGCCGTGGACGGGAGCAGTGCTCGTGTTGCAGGACCTCAGCAAGCAGCTGGCCACGGTGCTTTGGCAGCCGCCGATGCACTTTAGGATGTTGACCTGGCTGCTCTGGGCTCCCTGAGGTGGCAACAACCTCGTTTCACAGAGCTTCAAAGAGTCAGGTTTGATATAACAAACTCATTTTTTTCTGCCTACTTGAACCTGATGAATGTCCCGTGCCTGCAGCAGTTGCTGACTAATAGTGACAGTTTGCACGAAGAAAATGAACATGAATGGAGCATTAATAAAGCTCTGCTAGACCCATTTAAAGCTGGCGCTTTCCCAGAGCTAAGAGCTGACGTTAAGTCACTGGAGTTGTGTAACTAAAGGAAGGGATGGAGCTGAACTTCCCTTTCTACAATAACTCTGTCTAAAATACTTGGAGAAATAATGTCTTCATAATGATGTGCAATTATTTAGGGACTCCTGCTATCAGTTTGCTCTGCTCTGCAGGTCAGGTTCACAAGTCTTATAACATTTTTATGGTCAGAGAAGAATAATAATGTTAAGAATGATTTTTCTTGCCAGGGGATGGTTTTACAGTTGTACAGTTGTAGGCAAATGACTTGGATAACGTTCTGACACTCACCATGTCCCTTCACTAGTACAACTATAACCATATCTACAGTGTTACCCAGTCTCTTTGGGCCCGATCCGGCTGGCTTTAACACATAGAGTAGCAATTTATGTTTACTCCCAGGCCAAAAAGAGTAGACATCCACCTTTCTCCTCCAAGTAACTGCATGAATCATTAACATTACGGACACTGCTTGGGAATGAGAAAATGTTACAAATAATGTGGCCATTTTAACAGAAACTGCAGAATTGTTGCTGTAGGAGGCTGATTTCTCAGTATTTGGGCTGTTTGCAAGCTTGGGCAAAGCAAAAAAACCAACTTTGTAAAACAGAAGGCCAGATGTTGCCCCCTTACTCTGCATGAATAGCACTATTGAAATCTGGGAACCGCTCCCAGAGCAAGATACTGCTCCAAGACCAGGGGTGGAAGGGGTGGAAGGGCCCAACTCTCGACATGGGAGTCGTGAAAGAAACACAGAGGTGGCAGCTCTCTGCGTCTTCTTTACGGAGTTGCTCTCCAGTGTGCGTCTGCAAATTCAGACAGAGAGCTTTGTGGGGAGAACAGGCTGCCATTTACTTTATTCCTCAAAATATTTACTCTACTCTAACACCTACCAGACCATCTCATCACACACTAGACAGCACTAGACAAGAACGTATGTGCTGAGCTCTTGACATGAACACAGTGTGAAAGTTTTCATGCAAGCAGGAGAACAGTGCACAGCGAGGGAGATGGATATCCACTTGGTTTCCCACAAAACAAAATAGTTATTAATGATTCTGCAAGTTCCCCTCAACACTAATTTCCTGTTTAATTTAATAGGCAGAGAATGTAAGTGCTTCGTGGACTTAAGGGCTCATTTTTTGTCCCTGATTCCAAGTCCCTCATGGACCAGGCCCCTACAACATCTATGTGATCGGATACAACCCAGGATGTTTACGTCTTGTTCCAACACGTGGTTTCTAACTTTTTGCCTCCCTTGATTATAAATCTTTCAGCTGCCAAGAACCTGGAATTTCACCCAACCCACATAGGAGCTGGTCCTGTGTTCACTTACCCTGCATCCAGCCGGAGCAGCCTTACTGGAGCAAAGAAAGTTGCACCAACAGGAGATTAGGATAAGCTCAGCTCAAGGCAATTTCCCTCAAACAAACAAAAAATCAACCAAACAAACAACAAAAACAAACCGTTACTGAATTAGCTCTAGGATGAACCTAACACTTGATTGGCAGAAGTTGGTGTCTACAGAAGGGCTTGGGATATGGTGCCTTCATCAGTGTGATTGATGAAATTGCAGAGAATCCCCATGTAGAGGCATGAGGCACAAACAAGTCGTTAAGACTTTTCTTTTTTTTTTCTTAAACGCATTAGCCTGCACCATTGTGGAGGACTAATTTTTCTCTGACTTGTGCATTCATTTCACAGGCAGCGATTTCACAGGAGCACTTTCTGATGTAGCTCAGCGTAACCCAAAATCAGACTGTGGTCTCCTGAAAGAACACTTTAATTTCTATTATGGTCTATCCCCTCATGCTCGGTCTGTTGGCAGCTCAGAGCATGCACATGTACATTTCTTATGAGATCTCTGATGACCACAGGGAAAAGACCCTGGGGAGATGCTGGAAATGCATGTGCTATATGGAAACTATAACTTACCCAGGTGCACAGATCTTGAGAAGTCTGAGTCCCTGCGGAGCTGAAAAACCCTATTTCCTGTGTGGGAGGAGGAGGTTTTGCAAAGGTTTTCAAGTGGGAACTGAAATGCTGAAAACATAGACAAGAAGTAGGTACATTTTGCCTAATATTCCTTTGGATGCTGGGTTTTACAAGGGTGTTCATATAAAAATCAATCGAAATGCATATCCCACAATGAAAACAAAAAGGAGCAACTAAAAAAAAAACAACCACACACAACCATGAGGAACTAAGTACTGTAGGAAATTTGCTTTATTATTACAACAGTGCCTAGCTATTCCAGATAAATTTTAGCCCCCACTGTGCTGGGCTCTGCACAGAGATACAGTGACAGCCAAAACTCATTACAGGAACACGCAGCCCTAATAATCAGGACACTGTATGACACCTGCTAGATTAATTTTCTCATATGGAAATTGTGTCCTCAAACGATTAAACAAGTCAGTGACACAAAACCAAAAAGTTATGTTAAAATCAGGAATTAAATACCACTGTGCTGAATCCTGGTCCAGCACCCACTGCACCAGCCGTTTCATCCCAGTGAGGGTGTGCAGCCACCCAAGCACATCATGGTCATCAGCAGCTCATGTAGATTTGTCTCCAAATAAAAACACAACCCTTCACACACGCCTCCACACTTCCCTGTGCTGTGATAACTCCTCCATGAAACCAAAATTCCATCACAGGCAGGGTGGGTGGTTGATTGGTTTGGTTGGTTGGTGCTTTTTTCCGAGCAGGACCTGCTCCAGACTTTCCCCATACACACACCTGCCTGCATACAGCCTTTCTGAAGGCAGCTGTGCTTATATCTAAACTTCACTCAGATGCACTCTGCTTGTTAGTAACACCAGCTCCTCCATCTGCTGCTGGCATCGTCTTACTCATCGCCTCCAGAGCAGTAGCAGCTGTTTCCTCTGCAGGTAGGAAGGTCTTTACATTACCCAAGAAATGCCAAATACCTCTAACTGCCAGTAGCGTTATAATAATACCAGGGTGAAAGGCATAGAAGGCACAGAATCATAGAATAGTTTGGGTTGGAAGGGACCTTTAACAGTCATCTAGTCCAACCCCCCTGCAGTGAGCAGGGACGTCTTCAACCGGATCAGGTTCCTCAGAGCCCCGTCCAGCCTGACCTGGAATTTCTCCAGGGATGGGGCATTGACCACCTCTCTGGGCAACCTGGGCCAGGGTTTCACCACCCTCATTGGGAAACATTTCTTATACATAGTCTGAATCTGCCCTCTTTTAGTTTAAAACCATCACCCCTTGTCCTAATTGCTACAGGCCCTGCTAAAAAGTCTGTCCCCATCTTTCTCACAAGCCCCCCTTAAGCCCTGGCAGCTGCAGGAAGGTCTCCCCGGAGCCTTCTCTGCCCCAGGCTGAGCCCCCCCAGCTCTCCCAGCCTGTCCTCCCAGCAGAGCTGTTCCAGCCCTCGGAGCGTTGCTGGGGCCTCCTCTGGCCCCGCTCCAGCAGGTCCGTGTCTCTCCTGTGCCGAGGGCTCCAGAGCTGGACGCAGCCCTGCAGGGGGGTCTCCCCAGAGCGGGGCAGAGGGGCAGAACCCCCTCCCTGGCCCTGCTGGCCACGTGGCTTTGAGTGCAGCCCAGGACACAGTTGGCCTTCTGGGCTGAGGGCGCACATGGCCGGCTCCTGTCCAGCTTTTCATCCACCAGCACCCTCAAGTCCTTCTCAGCCGGACTGCTCTCCATCCCTTCATCCCCCAGCCAACATGACCTGGGTAATTCTTGTCTGCAGGTGCAGGTGTCTCAGCCCCACACTGAGGAAGGATGGAGTGGCTCCTGGTGAAAAAAGGTTGCCAGTTGTTGGAAGAGAAAGCATCCACTCAGGTTGGGAGCTTGTGTCTTAGTGTTCTGGGGAAGAGCATATGAAGATGGCAAACGTGATGCTGCTGCTTAAGAATATTTTCCTTCCTGTCAGTGATTTGCAGATTAACCACAAGGCAACTCTTGTATTTAGCAAATCTGTGTTTCTTCCTATGAATTTGCCTAGTGGCTTTTTGAACTCAGGCAAATGTCTGATATTCAGAGAACCAACTGTCAAGGGTCCCACAGTTTAATAAAGAAATCTCTTGTGTTTGAACCTGCTATTTTTGTGCCGTGCTTAATTGTTCTTTTCCCAGGAGGGAAAGTGAGCACCTACTTACTGTTGACCCTCTACCTACCACTTCCGACACCTCCCGACTTGTCTCTTGTAACTTGGTTGTTGCAGAGACCAGCAGCTGATGAATTCAGCTGTCCCACTTCCCTGAACTTCAGGAGGGAGGTCCAAATCATTACTATTTATTTTCTTAGGTTTTTTTCCCTCATAAAATCATTCTTTTTTATGATTAACACAGTTAATACTCAATTAAATGCTTTAAAATGTAGATAAGCCACCATGTTATGACTCTCCTAATCCTTTGCTATCCTTTCCCCGCCTCTCCCAGGCTCCCTAGGGTCTTGACCTGCAGTTTGAGAAACTGCTTTACTGCACACCAGTTGAGACAGTAAGAAGTATCCTTAAACTGCCTTTTATACGACTGAAATGTTTATTTATGATTAAGTTTGTGGTTTGAAATGGGACTGTACATCTCCTCAGCAGCTCTTTCACAGCTCTTAGAGCAGCACATCAACATCAACGGGATGAAGTTTACCAAGTCTTATGAGACCAGTGAGTATTAGACATGTTTCAAGTGTTGCCATCTCACCAAAATGATAATTTCTGCTTTGGAAAGAGCCAAAGAGCTTCTGTTGGACAGAAATTAGGCCGCGTTTTGCTTCCTTTCTTTATGCTTTAAAATCAAGCTCAGACCTTACTGAAGGTTAAGAAACAGTTTGCAAATTGCGAACCGGGGAGTGTTGGTTAATATTTCATTTCACAGAGGAACTGGAAGGAAGGTTATTTCTACACATGATTTAACAAGGAGGTAAAGGGGAAACGAAACTACATGCCATCCATCTTGGATCCTACAAATTTTAACTTAAATGCTAATGAAAGCAAAGGAATCTTGCAGCACCACTGGCCATGTTAGGATTTCTGTTATAGCTCGTAGCCTGGCGTTTTGTTTCAGGGGCAATGACCTACGTAATACATGATAGAAGAAATTATGGTCAAGTAATATATCTTTGAAGCAGAACAAACAGCAAGTACGGTGTCAGATGCTTTGAATAGCAAAATGCCCATACCAAGGAATGCCAAAGAAAACACGCTTCTTCCGCAGATCTTTTCACTGCTATTTATTCAGCATAGGCTGTGAATAAATAATAAACAGCAGAAAGTTACATGGGATTAAACTTTGTTAATGACAGACATCACAGATAGGATGTACAGGCTTGAATTCCTCCTTAGTCACATAAAACAGAAATAATTAGAGCTGGCTGGACAAACGCCAACAGAGAGTTCTCACTGGGAAATGTAATCCTGTTGAAATGCAAGTACTTCACTAAGTCACACAGGTATTTTCAAAAATCCTTTGCTGGAGGAAGGATAAATTCTCATATGATCAAAATGAACCTCAAGAAACCAGGATTTTTGTTGTTCATAAACCATGTTTTGTTTTGGATTTTTAAAATTACATCATTGCAAATAATAATAATAAAAAAAACCAAACCACAAACAACTGACACAATGTAATCAACCCTAAATGCTATTTTTTCTATCAAAGAAGATTTCTCCATTTACTGAGTGGTAGAAAGGGAGGGAATACTTTAATGCAGCATGAAGACAGATGTCAGCCTCCCAAAAAAGGTTAATATCTACTGTCAGCGGTACCCAGGCCAGGGAGCAACCTCTGGCTCCAGAGAAATTCAGTGCAGGCTGATTTGCATTCGTAATGTTCACGACAACCTCTGGAGTGAAATGTCTGAGTCCTCACTGTGCATCCAGGCAGAGAAATCTTTTGTCCTTGTGTATGTTGCGGACAAGTCCTGCGACGGGTGATGTATCTGGTTGTTGGGGATACGCTGTCTGCCTGCAGTTGCGTTGAAGGGAGCATGAGTAGGTCTGCATCCACCTTGCGGTATGTGACCGGTGCCCTGCAGCCATCCAGGATTAACTCCTTCAGTTCAGGACTCAGATAAAACTTTAATTCCACCTTCAGCTGGCAAATCTCATGTGGGATATGTGCTCTGCAAGCTTTCCGACTGCATCATTTCTGCTCAGATTCGAGCCCATCGCTTCTGAGCTAACTGTTCTACGGATGCATTGCACAGTCCAAGAAGGCCTTGAATTGTTCAAAATACTGCCGGCCACTCCAACCTATTTTCCTGTGTCAAAAGTGCCTGGAAAAGACAACCAGATGTCAGGCTTGTCTGTTATCAGAAATGAGGCTCATCATCTGTTAACATCAAAGCATTTTACCTGGTGCTCTTTATTGCGTGGAAGGTAGCGCACAGCCAGTAACCATGAAAAGAGGAGGGCTGTGTGGTGGAATGTTCTGCAGGCAAGCCAAAGTATTGAGATTTCTTTCAACTGACTTAAATGAAATCTCCATTTTGTTTTTAAAAGAGATTGTGACAAAGCACTAGTTCTGGCTCGCATGTAGTATCTACAACTACCTGAAAGAAGGTTGTAACGAGGTGGGTGTCAGACTCTTTTCCCTAGTAACAAGCGACAAGATGAGAGCAAATGACCTCAAATTGCGCCCAAGGGGGTTTAGATTGGGTATTAGGAAAACTTTCTTCACTGAGAGGGTTATCAAGCATCGGAATAGGCTGTCCAGGGAGGCGGCTGAGTCACATTCCTGGAGGTATTTAAAAGACCTGTGGATGTGGCACTTAGGGACATGGTTTACTGGTAGCCTTGGCAGTGTTAGGTTTACGGTTGGACTTAACGGTCTTAAAGGTCTTTTCAAGCTGAAATGATTCTATGATTATGGTTTAGGCCTTAAAATATTTTTAGAATTATCTAAATGCAGCTACAGAGTGAGAATAATTTCATTTATCTTTGTTTAAAGACAAGGTCTCTTTGCAGTCCATCTAGAGATAGGCAGCTCCAAAGGACTTTGTAAAGCGTTAAAAACAAAAACAGTATAAAAGTCTCTTTTGAAAACATCATGATAAAGTACTTTTGTATTTAGCCCAGATTTTCAATAGCTTTGTGAATGCAACACATTGAAAAAACATTCCCAAATTATCCAGTTGATTGGAATCAGCATTTTCAATTAAAACCTTTGCAATGGAAAACCCTTCCTCAGCAGCAGTTAAGAGGTGTTTTCAGCAGCTGAGAAGGCAGGCAATGTGGACACTGAAACTGCAGGACCAGTGTGTGTGTGTGCACATGTGATTGCAGCCTCGCACGTTGCCTGAACGGGGCATTTTCCCATGACCACACATGTACATGCAGCTACATACTGCCCACCCGGGCATGTAGAGCCCATGAGCCACATCTCCCACTGCAACGAGATGGGTACAGAAAATATGTCACATGGAAAAAAACTTAATTTTTTGCTTGTGTTCATTTTTTGAGTCTTAAAGAGGTCCATTTAGGTCATGTTTGCAATCTTTGAAGGCCTTTTCAAGACTGAAGGCCAGAGATGTAAGTCTTTAGTGAAAGCTGAGATCCTTGCTTAATTGTCTGAGTCAAAGAGCTGATGTTTATGAAGAGTGCTACTTGTGACAAAACATAAAGAATTGATGAGAATTGGCACCACTACAGTGTAGTGCACAGCTTATTCCTGACAGCAATCCTGAAAATCATTTATACATGGAAAGTACACAAAAAAGCCATAATTAGACCATACGGCTGAGTGGTTCCTCTGGTGTCACTCAGCAGAGCTGCACCGAATTCTCTCTTGCAGCAGCCAAGCAAGTGGAAGGGTTGGATGCAACCTGGAGGATTTCCACTTTTTTATTTTTTTGTAGAATTATCTTTTCCATCACTATGGAAACCTCCCATTATTGGCTTTCTGGGGGAAAATATGTCTATATCTTTGATCTCAACCACAGCCCACATGGTCTATAAAACTTGGAAAGCTGGAGTACTGGCACAGCCGCCCTTCTCTCATCTCAGAACAGAGCAGCCATTCTTAATATATATGTATTTTTAACATTCTTGTCTTGGGCAAGATACAAGGCACCAATGACCCAAATACAACTGGTGATGCAGAGGAAAATATTGTTTATCCGTATATATTTGCTTAACAGACTCTGAACAAAAATATAAATAATTCAGGGAGCTAAATGGGGTGGAAATCTCCTGTGTGAAGGGAAGGTCTGGGAGTCACTCACCATGACATGCACTGTGTTACTGCTCAGAGAAGGGCAAGAGAAATGGAAAAAAAATAAATAAAGAGAAATAATCACAGCTGTTTGTTTCAGCTAAAATGTGGGCCATTTTCAGTTGTCTCTGCTCCGGATGTAATTCTGAGCAACTGAAGTCAGCAGGGTTATATCAGCAGAGACATGGTGGAGGTGAAGAGGAGAACGGACTCTTTGAATTTCAGATCTGTTTTGTAGACCACTGAAGAATAAAGCCAGCGGGACAGTGCAACATCGCAGCTCTTGCTAAACTGGGGGCAAACAAAAAAAAAAAAGACAACACGTTTTTTCCATGGGATTTTTGCTCATATTCTGTTCTCATGATCATCTTGATTGTGTCAACATCAGCATCCAGTCCTAGGAAATATCTATAAGAGTCTTTCTTTTGCAAGGCCTAAGCATCTTGTAGTCAATAAATAGTTTTATTCACACAGTACTTCATAAAGGGAGGGGACACAAAATGTGTTTCTAAAGGCTACGAAGGATGGAGTCCCTGGTAAACAGATGATGCTGTCCCTAAAGTTACTCAGTAAATCTTTAGCACAGTTGGGCATTGAACCACATCTGTTGGTGACCGTTTCAATGCCTGAATCATGAGAATGACCTTTACTTACCCACCTTTTATTCCCTGACCTTTATTTACCTGTCTTTATTTTATTAACTCTTTATTTACTCGCCCTTCTCACCATTATACACAACAAAAATGTTTCATTTTCAGGCAGAAAACAAGTCTGTTGGTGTGACAGCTGGTTGAAATTTTTCAGATTTCCAAATATTGAAAAAAATTATCACTGGAATTTTTAATTTCCTTCTAGGAAACCCCAGGAAATTGGGCATTTTTTCATGGAATTCCTCTCCAATTTTGACCAGCCTTGTACGGGATGTTGTTGGGGTAGAAGACTGAGACATGTCAGCACCACTTAAAGAGAAATCTTTGAGATCAGGCGACAAAACACAGGCAGATGGTGCTCAATACTTGTGCACAAGCAAATCTTCAAATATATTCAACCTTTTTTTTCCTATAGTGTAGATCAAGTCTAAAAAGAACCGTGCTAAACATGGGCCACCTCATGCCTTCAACCCTTTGGACTATTCAGAGACAGTCCCAGCCCAGAAGTCCTGGTGGGAATGTCTTGTTGACATATTTCATTCCTTTCAGCATTTTGCAGAATAGGCTATTGATTTTCAAGCAGCGAGTTAAGCATGGCTTGTCTCCCAAGGCTGCCTGAGCATCAGAAAAAATGAGCGCCAGTCTAGGAGGGTTACAGAGACGCCAGAAGGCCCCAGTGTTTATTAGCGTGGCTGGCGTCTTGATTGCTTTTGATACCTCATATGTTTTTGTGGTGACGGGCGGGGAGGCCGCCTCTCCTGCCTTGTGGGAAGTTCATCCGAAGAGAGGGAAAACAAGGAAAGCGCGATCATTCAGCCCTGAGCAAGCCACAGCTCTTTGCAGGGAGCCGAAACAGCCCTCGCTCCGCTCACGAGCGGCAGGAGCGGTGCTGGGTTTATCAAATTATAGCTGGGTACAGCTCTTCAAAGGGATCCTCGCGGCACGTCATAGCAACACGATGATCAGTCATGACTTACGAATGTCTTGCAGCTCCTCTGCCAGATGTGCCTGCCCTTTGTTTTCTGCAGGAGCTGGAAGCCATCCACCCCAAAGCCGTCCCACGCAGAGGGAGCGCGCAGAAGAGGCCATCTCTTGGAAAGGGGAACCAGGCGCTTTGGAAATGGCAGAGCCCCTGGGCACTGCTCAGATGTCTCAGCCACCTTTACTGAGCTTCATCTGTTCTTTACAAGCCGTAGGTTTCACTGACGCATAGACGGACGTTGTGAAAGACATTTGTGGCTGGGATTTGCAGGGACTTGCAGGTAGTAGTAAAATTTTGGAGAGCTGACAGCAAGTGATGTTCTAGTTCAAAATCTCCGAGAAATAACTGTGATCATTATGGGGATATAAAACACTCAAGATCTGTTGAAGCTGATGGAAAGCTTCCTGTTGGTATCTTGGGGACAGAAATAAAGTGGGTATTTGCGATTCCTGGTAACATTTGTTGGCTGTAAGGATCCACACATGTAATTAATTCTGCATTCATCTGAAATGCTGGTGGAGGAATCCAGTCCACCTGCTTAAGGCATGTTGGGGAATAATCCTCCTACAGCGGGTAAAAATGCCTCTGCATAGTCAATGAAGACAGTTACCTCTCTTATTTGGGCAGACTGTCACAACGTAGACCCCATAGGAGAGGCAGAGACACTTGCTTGAGGAAGCCTGATTCACTTGGCACCTAAAATGTACAGTTGCTAAGGTAAGCAGAATCCATTCCCCCCAGATTTACCCCATTCCTCCTGGTTTGGGGCTACTTGGATTCCAGGGACTTGAGCTAAGTTTCATCAGCACAGTATGGAAGCGGCTCTGCTGAAGCAAACCCCAGAGCAGTGCTGCCGGAGTTAGAAATCAGAGATAATAAAGCCATGGTGAAAATGTCGTAGGGAGCAATCTGACCCTGAAAGGAGATTTACATACGTGACTTTCTAGCCTTCTAGATCTCTTGTTTCTGTGAATTTTTAATGGTTTGCTGAAAAGGTAGTGTAAATAGAAGAAAAATGTAAATGGGAGTGTATGCTGGAAAAAGCATAGCCTGAGGAGCCGGTAGTGCAGGAGAGGACATGCTTTTCTGGTGAGTATTTAATACTCTTCAATGGAAACCAGCAGCAAGGGGAGGAGAACCTCCCCTTCGTGTTCCCAAGCTGTACACCGATGAGATCATGTCATCACAGATCACATCCTTGTTAGGGCCAATGCCATCTCCAGGCACAAAGCCCAAGAGGTCCGGGGTCCCCAGCCTCTGTGGGAGAGGCAGTGCAGGTCTGACAGCACGTGCATTTGGGGTGTTTAAGAGGGCTCAGTCTAAGTGCATGAAAAAAACCTTGTTTTAGACAATGGTGAACACTACCACACAGCGTGATGAACTAATTGGAAAGAAATGAGCTTGGAGGCAGCCCAATTCCTATTAGTGGGAGGTTGTTGATTCCTTTCTAAATATCATTTCTTGGACAGCTAGGCCACAGAGGAGTCTCACCTGGGACTTCCCACCTTCAAGTGCCTGGCTTTCCTTTCCAAGGGGAAGAAATACAGAGATAAAACGATAGCTGGAGATGTAATCGTCCAGGAATAGCAAGCTTTACCCAGTTCACACTCAAGTCACTTTAGATCCAGGCAGTGGCAAAATGACTGCCTCTGGAAATTTATCATCAACAAATAGAAAGGTGACAAACTCCAGAAGCCTGTCAAGATTTATCATTGTTGAAGGGTGAAGAATTTGCAGAATCTGCAAGGAGAAGGATGCTGCTGACTCAGGTCTCTTTCATTGGCCAAAGAGAACTCACCTAGCAAGGGCATATACTAGTTATTATCTTTAAAATATTTTAGATATAGTCCAATCAGGGGGTTAAAGAGCTTTTGGCAAGGTTAGCTCTACTGTCCTTTGTCCTCATGACTATTCAGTGCTGGATTTTTCTCCTGGGGACTCATAACACTAATTAAATGCTGGTAGAAGCAATATAAATGACCTCCTTTCCTTTGAGTGTTTGAGGGACAAATTCTGTACGGAGTGCACATGGAAGTCATGGGAAATTTTGGGCACCAAACTGGTGCCTTGCAGTTCCCAGGCCTTGGCTCTATGGAAATGGATGTGGTAGCCCCCAAATAACACATCCTGCCTGACCTCTGGCTGCCCTAAGGAGTGGGATGGCCTGTTGACAACGTTGTGTTGTGCCCTCCCATCATGTGAGCATGGGGCTTGGTGGAAACGTTAGCTAGGGGCTATGGGAACAAGGATCTGGGGACTCAGGTTAAGCCTCTGGGATAAAATGGAGAGAATTCAGAAAACGAGAAGTATTTGCAGAAAATTTGAGCTGTGAAATCCCTAGCCCTAACTGGGTTTCTTGCTCCCAGGTGTGAGACACACAGAGACCAGTTCCAGCTCTCTTTTCTTCCTTGGCCCAAGCCTTAGAAACAGGGTGATGAAGGCCAAAGCCTTAAAAAGTATACTTTTAATGTGGCTCCTTTTTTTGCTTTATGAAAGGCTGTTGCTGGATAGCAAGAGGCCAGGCTGGTATCACACCTTAGGATGGATCCACCCCTGTGTCCCCAAACATCTGAGACCCCCAGCAAAAGTAACATGGATCCGGAGAGATACAAGCAAAGGGGATTTCACCTTTGGTCCTGGAGCAGTGTGGAAGAGC
>NW_010554102.1:95908-128841 GCF_000687285.1 Phaethon lepturus | reverse complement strand
CCCAGCCAAAGCAGGGTATAAGCAGCAGCGTGCACGATGTAGAAGATGGTGCGTGATGACGAGGATCCCAGAGGACCCATCTGCTTTTGGAGAGAAGTTTATTTTTCTATCCCACCTGAGACTGCGCAAGCCTTCCCTCAGTACCTGTGTGTTCGTGTGCGCCTGTAGGCCATTTTGGGTGCCAAGTGAGAACGAGTACAGCTACTGCTAAAATAGAAATGTATGCGCACACGCACCGGGGGAAAGCCGCTGATCTGAACACAGTGTCAGCCTTGGCGATGGCTTCGGTTCCCGAATCGCTGTCAGCAATGGCAGGGGCTTGAAAAGGAGCCAGGAGCCCTTCGCTGCAAGAAGTGGCAGGCTTTGCAGCGGCTGAAGTCCTCGCCAGCGCCAGCAGCTGCCGTCAGACCCTTGCCATCGTGCCCCCACTCTTCCCACCGAGCGGGAAGGCAAACGCCGAGCAGCCCCTGCAGATTTAATGCTAAATGACTCTTTTTCCCGGTCCAAAAGCTGCCAGGAGGGACTCGGGGGCTGACGGGCTGCGTGAAAGGTGCTCCTGTCCGCTCAGCACAAAGCCACTTATCAGGGCCAGGAGGTGGGAAGGGGGAGAGTTACTGTACAAACAGTCATTCAAGATTGATTGCTTTTCATCTCTCGAGCAGGAGTTGGCCTTTCAGCCCCGGCATACAATAAGGGCCTGTTCTGACTGTATCTTTCCAGGGGCCGTGTACAGCCAGGGCTGTTTGGCAGGGGCAGGCTGAAGTTTTTGGGAGAAATGAATGGGGCTAGCAAGCGCTCCCGTCTTCCTGGGGGCTGGAAATTGTTATGATGCTAATGCAGTGATTACTGCGTGTTTACAGCCGCAAACGGGGTGTTTGTGTCGTACCATTTCTCTTCTCCTTGCATTTTTTCTGTGACTCCATTTTCACCCCCAGCTCTTGCTTGTCATGGTCTGTAGCTGCTTGCTGTGCCCTGATCTTGCTGATGACTCCCATATATTTGATAGGGCAAGTCACGTGTCTGAAGTTCTCTTGCCAGTTCTGGTGCCTTTCTTATGAATCGCGCAACACTCAGTGTTTCCTTTAAAGATCTAGCAAAGAGGGGCAAAACAGTAATTGAAAAAATGACTAGTCTGCCTGAGAAATCTTTAAAAAATAACCAAAAAGTGCCCAAAGGCATAAACCAAAAAAGGCGATATTAAAAAAATCCTAATTTTTATTCTATTTAACTACTGTCATGGGCTTTTGAGCTTGATTCTGCTACTGTAGAGCACCTGATGGTAACCATCCTGAGAGTTCCTTCTGATCAGACTGTATGGTAAGATCAGAGAAACACAGATCATGGATTGCATTATAGCGATGACATCTCTGGACCACAGGACTAGGAGGTCTACATGGGTCAGTAAGCCTAGAGCTGTGCCTCTGCGGGCGGCTGTATCATAGCCTTTGGAGTCACCGCACATCCACTCCATACCGGTGCTCTTCCCACTAGCCAGGCAATGGAAGACCTTTTGTTCCAGTCCCAGCTGCCTTCTTCAGCTGTGTTCCCCCAGCATGGATGCAAAAATGCCAACCACCTCTGTCCCACCTCTTTGCAGAGGAAAGGGAGTGTCAACCTTGAACCTGACACTGTTCCCATCCTGCCACTACATGTGATGCCAATAGTTGATGCCAAGAAATAGGGAATATCTTCTTTTACTGTGGTGAATTATGATTGCACCCTCCCAAAATAGGGTCTCATGTTCCTTACTTACTTCTAAGGCTACTATGGGTAAGTCCAGCTGCCTGCAAAAGAGTCAACATGTAGTGAAGCAATCCGAGGTTGTTTCTGCCATGAAGTATTCTCATTTGTTTCTGAAGTGATTTCAGGCTCTACGTCCATTGTTCTGATTTACCCACAGCTCCCCCCTAATTTGCACTGCAGGGGAAGAAAAAGTGCTTCAGTAACTTAATTCAAAGTATATTATAGTGAGTTGCCAGCATAAACCCGTACTGACTTGTGGTTGAGGACAGTGCTCATCCATATTGACCCAAGAGGCAAATATAGACAAAGTTAAAAACCAAGATAAATATTCTCCTTATGAGATAATACATCTTTATATTGGCTAGAAATCTTGAGTCAATTCTTCTTATACCCTCAGAAGAGAAAAACTGGAAAACAATGAAGAGAAACAAGCGCATGTTTAAAGAAGGGAAAGATACACTTTTTAAGGCAACATAGTAATTTTTCTCATTTCAAAACCACTTGCCTCATTGATTTTTGATCCAAACCACATAAACTCCGCATAAAAATACAGCCTGTCCCTATCAGGCATTTAAAAACATACACTCCTTTGCTCTTTTCCTTTGTCAATATAGCACGTGTCAGCGTGGAAGAAAAAAAACAGAAATAATAAAAATAATAAGAAGGGGTTGTCTGCATTAGTCCAGGAGGTGCTGTGGGATCCCACAGCTGAGGATGAACAGTGGTCTCCGGCAGACGACAGGGAAATCAATGGGATCTTTGTCCCCTGGTTTCCGTGAGGCTTTCATTTGCTCTGCTCCTGCCGAGGGTCATCATATGAAGCATGTTGCTAAAATTATGCTGATATACACACGTTTTCTAGCTTGTAGGCCACAGCATGTTAGTAAGCCCCAAACCACCGAAGTTCAGGATGGGAAAGACGTGGCACGCTGTAACTAATATTATTTGTCACACTGATCTCGGTCTTTTTCAGTTGGACTTCCCCTGTTAAGCTAAGCTCAGGACACTTTGTGTAGGGCTTCACCCAAACCCAGATGAGACCAACAGCGGAATTCCTCATCCACAGCACTGGGCTTTAAAATGGGCCCCTCATAAATTTTGTGTCTCCCTATTTCAACTGATGTCACTGTGTCACTGTGAATTCCTAAATAATTCCACCATTCCAATAGCAACACCTCAGTGCCTTTTAGTATTTGTCGTGTCATCTTTTGCTTACCTCAGTTGATTCCTCCACCCTGACCTGGGGTCATTGGTGATGTTCGCCTGTCTCCTGTGTTGTTGGATGCAAAACCGAATGCGCTCCCGATGCAGACGGTCTAGATGAGCAACGGGAGTGTGGCAGCCTCCTCCCCTCACAAAGCTTCATTTCTGCACATGCAGCCAGGGATCCTTTGGGGTCTGGGGTGTTGTATTCCGTTAAAGCAATCTTACCGGAGGGAAAAAGAGCTCTTTGTAACTGAACATGTGCAAAGTGTTTCAAGGGGTTTCTTCGCTGTGGTCCTTGTGGGACAGCGCAGGGGAGTCAGACCCTGTCCTGGAGAAGGCAGATGGACCAGATGACCCCTCCAGGTCCTTTGGAGCCCTGTTTCGTATGGATGCTATAGTCTGTCAACCTCAGGGTCATCTTTGATCTCCAACTTGCTTTTGTTTTCAATTTCCTTTACATCATAAAACTTTGCATCACCCAACAGGCTGCTGACCTTGCTGTTTCGGGAGCACACCAAGTCATTTGTTTAGGCCATACAGTTATACCAGATGGCTATATTTGGAATTCATTTATCACAGTCATTTTGGGTGGACTGAAATTGCAAGTATGTGACAGCTTCTTGGGAAGCATGATGATTTTCGATATTCCCATCCTTGATACTCCTGTGTTGAAATTTCTCCGAGTTAACTTCCAGACAATTAAGTAATTGTCATTGATAGGTCTGTGCTGTAAGTGTATTCTCATGCATATTATGGGATAATGGCTTTACTTTCTCTTACGACATGTTGACTGCATATAGAGATGCACAGGATATGCAGCTACTCCTCCTGCACTGGCTAAAGGAATTCATGTGCCCAGCTTCACTCTGCCTTTGAAAATCTGCCTTTGAATTGCTAGAAGCTCAAAACATGCTGCATCTCATAACTTTCCGGTATGTTCCTAAAATACAAATCCAAAAAGGGTTTTGGATTAGATATTTTCCCTTGGGCACTCTTAAATCATGTTAAAAAATGAAGCTAGGGGGAGGAGAGTGTTTTATAATCGACATTATTTATTTTCTTTTCCTTGTGATAAAACCTTGATCCAAAACTCATTAGAGACAATAAGAAAACACTCCTACTCATTCGGTGGGTGAGAGTCCAACAAATCATGCCCAGAGGCCCTGTGCGGAATCGTACCTTTCTGCTGACTCACTTGGGTTTTTTCCTTACGCTTTGGTGAAATGCCCAGAGATCCGTATCAGACCCATCAAACCCTGCCGGGCGCTGCCGGCTGGAGCAGGGCTGTCAGTCAAGCATCCCGCGGAAGCGTCGATCAGGGAGCACACCTGGCGCTGAGTAGGTGTGTTTGTTCAAACAGTGCCGGGAAAGCTCGTCTCCTGACCCGAAGCCAAACGCCTCCCAGCTCAACGTGCCGACGTGCCACGGCACCGAGACGTTTGCTTTCGGCTCACCTCCTGCCGCAGGCCGACCGTGCCGCGCCAAGTGATGCGGTTTGCCTTCAGAGGCTCCCGGCACGAAGAGATGTGCTTTGCAAACACAACATTGCCTCTTCAAAAACAGAGAGGAGGAGAAACATGGGGATTAGGGAGGAAGTGGTGACAAAAAGTGCTGGCTTGAATTTTCGTGCTGGCAACAACACGAGGTTTCCCCATCTTTCTGTGCGCCTCCACCATGGCCTTGGTGAACTGGGGCAATATCTTTGGATGAAAATGAGAGATGAAGGTGGTGGGAAGACCATTGCTCTCCTGCCATTCTTTTCAGAACATGGTTTTGCCCTGGGGAAATGTTTTTTAATGACTAAGTCAACAAATCTTCTGATTCATGACACGGTTCTTTCAGGATCTCCTCCTACTCTGCTCCACCCAAATGCCTTCTTTGCAAAGGATGGAGTAGAGGACTAGATACAGCCCTGAAGAGTCATCAAGGGTGCAGTAGTGATACAAGTGGAGTGTCTCATCTGTTGTGCAAAGGGCTTTTATCTGCCATTTTAGAGGCCTCAACTGGGTGAAATATGAGCAGGGACATGTAGGTGCAAGCTTCCTTAGAGAGCAAGGATTGCTCAACAGCCCTCCAGGTGGGGCAAGATTTCAAAACTGCTCCAGACTCACTTTCAGACCATTTCATGGTGCCTTATTTAGCTGTGGGACTCCTCCTTCTTGTGGTAACCCAGAAGAACTGGTGACCTGAAGAGCTCAGGTCATCTGAGCTTATTGGTGAGCTTATGGACGACCGCTGCTTAAAGAAGGGGGCTGACAACACATTGCTCAACCACAATAGAAGGTGGTTTTAGGGGCACGCATCCCATTTTTGGGCTGAGATTGTATATGAACAATAGGAAGTTATTGCCCAATGAGCTCTGGGTTCATCTGTTTGTAAGACATTAGGTCACTGGAAACAGCGCATTTCAGATTGCTCAAGTTTTCATGGAACTCTTTACTTTGGGAGAGGAACTGACAAACAAACAATGGAAAGAATTCAAAGAAGGGAAATATTTGGAGCTGTAAGCTGGTTTTGGTCTGCCTGTGCAGGTTGTAGGCACAGCTGGGAACAGAGCATGTTAAATCTTCCTTAGATATGGAGAAAAAGACAAACCTAAAAGTAGTCATTATCATTAAACATTTTGTACCAAATCAGGGTTGGAGGTCTGTGAAAAGGTTTTTAGCTTGTTGTAAAACTGGCTTATCAAGTTATGTGAAATTGGTGAAACTGGCCTGATTTGCAGAACTAAGTGTTGGTAGTGAACAAATCCTTGGAACAGCTCCATTGAAACTGCCTCCAGAAAATTAGTAAGGAGCCTGAAGTATAGATACAGCATTTTAATCTCCAACTGGAGAAGTCTAAGTGTCAAATCCCAGGACTGACACTGCAAATGGTTTAGAAAATAGCAGTCACTCAGGTCAAGGAGAACAAATAAGCACGTCTGGAAATTGTCTCGGTGCCACTCATCTCAGTAGGAAATGCCACAAAAGCGATGATGAAACAGAGCAGATTGCAACTTCTCCCTGGGAGGTGAGGAGCCCATGGGAACAGGCTTGGACAACTTCACTAAAAACAACCAGACAACTTGTTTTTATTATATAGAATAATATATTACCTTGAAATTAACCTCTGCATTCACACTGGCCAGGTGGCTTACTGTAAAACTTGAGATGGCAACTGAATTACAACAGAAAAAAACATAAAATCTGTCTATAAATACAGGCATTCATATCAGATAATTGATAGATCCTATCGTGAAATGTCTAGCAGCTTTCTTGACACCTTGTAGGTTTTCCTCAGCAGACACCATAGTGGTTTCATAGTTGACTGTCTGATCGCTCTTCGGCGTTATCACATCTAGTCCTCGCCAAGTTGCACGGCGTTTCCTGTTTACAAACCCAGGAAATCGCTGGAGCAGAAAGGGCAGGTTGCAACAACTCATTTATTACTGTTGGGTTTTTCTCTACCCTTGCTAACTGCCCTGAAACCAAAAGAAATGTTGGCGAGAGCGCACTCCATATCCATGGAACACAGGAAGGGATGTAGTTCACTGCCTCTCGTGCTGGCGTTAGGCTATGCTGTCATTTATCCATGCAGAGGCATGTTTCGCCTTACTCAGTGCCTTTACTGCTTGTAAAGGCAAATACATCTCCTATATTATTTCTGATCAGTGTGGAACTTAATGCAACCCATGTATTGCTTGCTTCTCTTTCTGAACAGAGCCTGCAACTTCCCCGAAGTCATAGCAAATTCCTTGATTTGACTACCTGATTTTGTAAAGGGGCACGACATCATCGTGCACTCTTCATAAAACAATGCAGAGGCCTGAACACATTTTCTTGCCACCTGGACCTTTTGAAGTGCCACCCTGGTTGGGCAGATAAAGGCTGTTTGGATGGTTTAAATTCAAGCGCGATGTCTGCAGATGGAGCTGGGATGGTTTAATGAGCTCAGGCTGAGCCTGCACATCCTGCAGTGCCGTACTTGGTCTCACAGCTTTGGCAGAGTCGTGTCCCAGCCGGCGTTGCAGCCTGGGACTCAAAGCAGGGAGAGAACACACCAGTTCCTGTTGCCGTTGCTAAATTTGTCAGTTAAATACTGATTGAGCCTAAGAATGAAGACCTGAGGTATTAGAATTAAGAGGGAAGGCAGCAGAACAGACAAACCTTGAACACCCGGTCGTTTTGCAGGAGGGTGGGGCGAGTTGCCCATGTCCTCGTTCAGCTGCTCCAGTGACGAGGCTGTCAAGCATTAGGCTTCCGGAGATACCGGTATAAACTGCCGATTGTAATTAGTCAGGCGAGTGTCCCCCTGCTAAATGCAGGGGACACTTTCTGTGGGTCTTATCTGAGCAGGTCCCGCTGTTACGTACAAGGGTGGTGATAAGGGCACATCTTCCCAGGCTGGGGTGGGAGGTGTTATAAGAGGAAGACTGAATCCTCTGGGCAGGTGCTGAGACATCCCCCATGCTTGCCCTGTGCTCAGGGCTGATCCTTGCCCATAGACCCACCATGGGCAGCAGTGGTCCTCTCCAGCAGCCTGCTGCCTGCTGGCACCCATGGGCTGAGCTCCTGGCTGCCCCAGGCTGTCCGGAGAAACTGTCATGAGAAAAGGCCTTTTTCTCAGTGCTTTAAAGGTTTTCAACAAAAGAGCTTGAAAGGGAAAAAACGACCAGGGCTGCTTCCAAAGGAGGCTTGGCAGCACCATCCTCGCAGCCTTACAGCCCATGCCACCCCACTGGCTTGAGAAGCGGCCTCAGGCAAGGTTGCCTCAGCGATGAGATGGTAGTGAGCTGTGAACATTTCCAAAAAGATTTGGGGAAAAAAAAAAAAAAAGAAAAGAAAAAAACCCTAATTCCAGAAAGAGCTGTCTTCTCTGGGAGGCTTTCCCACTCGGGGCAGGGTCCTGCCGCCCCCGAGCCCGGGAGCAGGTAGCGTGCAGAGCTGGGGCATGCAGGGCTGGGAGCCAGCGTGCTGCAAACGCGGGCGGTTTGTCACCTGGCATTTTCTTGGAGGAGTTTTGGACCTTGTGGACCTGGAGCTGCCTGGTCCTGGATCCTTTGTTCGTAATCAAAAGCCCTTTGTGACTGAGTCGTCTCCGTCCCAGGGTGCCCCGGCCGCTGTCTGCGCTCCGGGGCTCCCGTTATTGCAAGGACTTTTTGTCCGCCTTTCGGGACTCCCATTATTTCCCATTATAGCCACGGCTTCCTGGTGAATGCAATGGAGCTCAAACTGCCACTCGGAGAACGCAAGGACGGGAGAGACCCCCTCACCCCTTTCTTCCCCAGACCCTCTGGGACATTGCGTCGCCTGTTTTTGGGGGGAGAGCGGTTTTCCTCGAGCGTCAGCTGTCGGCAGAAGCATCATTCGTCTCCGGGCGGCGGTGCCGGCACACGGAAACCAGCCCCCTCTGCTGTGCCCTCGGGGGGCTGGCGCGGGGGGCGCGCTGGCAGAGCCCCCGCTTCCCCCGCCCGGCGTGGGCGGGCCCCCCGCTTCCCCCGCCGGCCCGTTAGCATTATAATAGGGGAGAAGAGGGAAACGCAGCTCTGCTGGTGTGAAACTGGAAGGAAAACCCCGGCAGAGAGCTGGAGGAAATGAGGCCGTAATACACAAAGGGCCCCGAAAGCAACGGGAACTGGGGCGTTTCTGTGGATTTGGCCTTAAAACAGCCCACGAGGTCACACTGGCAAAGCAGGGCTCGGACCGGCAGACCCAACGGAAGACTGGGCTCTCTCCCCCCACCCCAGGACCGTGAGAGGAGGTGTGCAGCAAAAGCTGTCACTTGCTGTTCCTCGGGTTTAGGAGCTGTCCCACAGGGATCCGACCCCTCTCCGTTGGGACCTCCCCGGCCGTGGAGGCTGTAAGGCTGGGCAGCCCGGCCGCTGAGACTGCAGCGGTGACAAACACTGGATGAGGCCATGGCGTGCTTTAAGAAGAGCAGGAGTGGTTTGTTTCGTGCTGCTGAAGCAGTCTCTGCTGGCAGAGCATGCCAGCTATCTCCAGCTGATAGATGCTGGCAGTTAGCGGTGTTTGCAGAAGGGCAATATTCCCCAGGTCTTTATTTGTATAACCCTTATACAGGGAGCAGGAGCACCGAGAGCCAAGATTGCGCTTTCTAGCTGGAGCCAGCCCTTCCTCTCACATATCATGCTAGCGAAGCACAAGAAGAAAATATATACATTATCCAAGAGACCCATGGGAGCACGCAGCTCCTCCTGCCTTTTGGAGGAAGCGAAATCCAAATTGCAGCGAAATCCTCTGCTCTGGTTGTGCTGCTGCAAGTGCTACAGACCTGTCAGGTCTCAGAGAGCGAGGATGAGCATGGGAATGTCTCAGTGTCAGCTGCCCAAGCGCTAGGCATGTCATCGGAGTTATTCATTCAGGATCCCACTGATGAGACCTGGCCTATGACAGACCCCTGTCCCAGGAAGGAAACCCTGCAGCATCTCAAATGGAGCTGGACACAGATGGGTGGGCAACTTATCTGAGCCCTTAGCTCACTGTAGGTGCCTACATGTAGACGTCTAGAGGTAGATGTGTTGAATCTCACTCTTGGCAAATAATGTCCCTCCAAAGTCAACTGAGAAAGCAGGGCAGGTGTCTATACAAGACAAAGCATCCACCCAGAGACTCTAATTTTTAGGTATCTCTTGTTAGGTGAGATGAATCGCAGGGTGGCAGCTAGAGACTGGGCCCTGTCTCCTGCTCCCCCATGCCGTGGGCTGTCACTTGTGGGTTTGTAATATAGGGATGAAGGTCCCCAGCGTTCCTCTCCAGTGGGATGCAGCTGGTGAGGACCACTGTCATCTGTTGGAGAAACGGGGTGGAGGGAAGATGGGCAAGAGAGAAAACATCCGAGAAGAAACACAAACTCCTGCTGCTGCAAGGGGACATGAGCCCCATTTCCAGCAGGGTCAGCAGCCCCTGCTCCATCCCACTCATCCCTGCACTGGAATGCTTCATATCAGGGACAGCACTATCACAGGGACAAGGAGATGTCGGGAAATGAGTTGCTACAAGAAATTCCTACATATAAGAAAGATGTACAAGAAAGTCTTGAATACAATGGATCTGAGGGACATACTCCTTTTCTTGTTGGCTGGAAACTCACCAGGTCCCAAACTCTGGGATGTTAGAGAAAAGGGTGTGGACACCTCATTTTCTTCTTTCTCCTCAAAGAAAAACAAAATGCTGACAAGGAACCTATGTACTAAGGACCACAAGAGATTATTCAGGTCCCTGTGTGAGCTGATTGAGCACGGGGGTCAGAGACCATGAGAGAAATGCAGTTTTTCTGACCCTATGTGGAAGTTTTGCTATGAACATTTGTTTCTACACTATGCAATTTCCATGCTATTGGATTATTTGACACTAACTCTGCATTTCTACACCTTTCATGTCCTTCTCCTCCCAATCAGTCCCAATCAGAGCCAAGAGACTGTCTGATATTTGTGTGTTCCTGTGTGCACAGTGAGGCTGACGGGACCAGATCCACTTTGTTGGTCTGTGTTTGGAGGAGCAGCAGGTAGACAAGAGATGGAGAGAGGGAAAAAGCAACCAGTCACATGACACAACTTTTTTTAGTCCTTGATTCTACCCACTAATAAAATGAAGATCAGGGAGACATTTCCCCATCACCACCACCAAAATGTGACTGAAACACAGAGAGGAAAGAATGAAATTCAGCTGAAATTGCCTTCTGATTATTTGGCAAAACAGTTTGTAATGAAAACTGTGATTTCATATGGATTGAAAACCATATGAAATGCTTTGTTTGGAGTTGTACTGGATCTAAGTTAAAAATGTTTCCATTTTTATGGAGTAAGACGGAAGGGGGTAAAAGCCAGAGAAATAGGGAAGGAATCAAAACCAAAATGGAAACTTTCTGTATCTGCAGGAACTTTTTTTTTTGGATTAAAATGAAAATGTTTCACAACTACATTTTTAAAAACAAGTTAAAAAGAATTTGGACAAAATATGGTGATGTTAAAACTTAAATAACTGTTTCAACAATTTGTTAAATGAGATCCTCAGCATTCTGTGCTGCTGTGTTAAGAGATGATCTCTGTAAGAACAGTATTAGGAGGCTCTGGAACACCCCACCTCCTAGCGATGCGCTCCTGCCCCCCAAAACCATCACAGGTAATGAAGCGAAATATCTGGAGTAAAATGAACTTAACTAAGAGAAAATGATGTATCTAGAGCTTAGCTAGAGCTGTTGATGGTTGTTTAGTTTTACTGACAACATTCCAAGCAAGTTTGTGGTAATTTGAAAGGGCAGGCTATCTACTTTTCCTTTAAGTTTGGAAGGTGCCTAGCAAATTGTTTTTCTCCATTTTTCTCTTCCTCAGCCTTTACCTTATCTTCACTGTTTTGAGAGCTTGCACTATCAGAAAAACTAAAGTTGCGCAGACTTCCCCGTTAATAGCCATGGATCTTCAGCAGCTTTGCGATAGACTGATTTTTGCCTATGGAAAAAAAAAAAGTGAGGGATGCTCCTGTAGCTGCTGGAAGTAAGGCTGATGAATCTCACTTGGGGGAAATGCTCTATATACTGCAGAGATCCAGTTACAAGTTAGAAATTGTTTGTGGATTTCTACCATGGAATATATAGCCTCCCATATCATAATGCAATAAACAAAATTATATGTGCTTAGCACATCCCAAGGCAATCTCTTTACTCAGCAAATCTGCACAAAGGGCCGTTATCCAGCTGGGCACTGTATCTAGATACCCTTTGGAAAACGGTTGCAAGGTTTTGGCTCCAGCTCTGGCTCAGTCCATATCCCACAGAAAGCCTGGCTTTGTTTTTGGAGCTGTGGAGAGGCGGAGGGAGGCATTTCACATGAATTTGCCAGTGTGCACCTTGATCGGGCGATGGTTACTGTGCACGAACCGCCAGCAGATTATTGGTGTGTGGGAAGAAGAAGAGGTTTTTGCCAGCCAAAATACAGGTGCATAGAGCCGCTTCCGCAGCCTGCGTACGACAGGCATCCGAGCAGCCAGGGAAATACACCGTGGGCTGTAATTAGGCCCCGACGGCTGATACTTCTTCCCTTTTTCTGAAGGTTCTTATGTTTTATCGAACCGTATTATCTCTCTAAGAGCAATCGCACTCAGGGTCACTGGGTAGCAGGGCCAGGCCAAGCACAATAGTGTAAACCGGGCTGCTAATTCGAAGCAGATTGCTCCGGCTCCGCAGCAGCGCTGGTGCGCACGCAGGACATCACGCTTCCAAACTCGACACAGGCTCCCCAACCCCGCCAGAATAAACTGGGTTCCAGTCGTACCTCAGAATAAACTTAAGTGAGTTTAATAAATGTTCTATTTAAATGTATGTGGCTCTGTGTGTAAACCGCTGTAACCAAACTGAAGCAAACTGGAGCTTGTGTTACAGGCGCTGTGGAAATATCAGCATTTGGCTCTTTTAATAGCCCACTGTTTGTACTACTAAGCAACAAGCGCTCCAAATAAGAAGCCATAGCAGACCTCACCTCCTTCTGACGCCTACTATCTAATGGAGACCAGATGCAAAAGGATATCTTGCTTGCAGTGAGTCAAAAAGGTGGTATGCATCCAAACGGGGACAGCACGACGGTAGAGGGACCTGGTAATTCAAGGGACCACCACTCGCCTCTTTCGTCCCGGTTAATTTAATCAGTCTGCCTTCTCTGACTCGCATGAGAACAGGATGAAACAAAAGCAGGGCATCATTTAAAGCCCACAGGAGTCTATGATGAGATATGTTTTGGTTTGGGGTGTTGTTTTTTTTCTTTTTCCATTTCTGTCAAAATCTTTTTGACTGGAAGTTTCCCAGTAATTCCCTGGGTTATGTTTCATGGTGACTTTAAAGTTCGTGCTCAGCTGAAGACATTGTATTGAAAATGAACAGTAGCAGCTGCTTATGTTCGATTACCGTTCAGGTTCCAGAAGCTATTCTCTAAGATAAGAGGACAACAGGGTTTTGGGTAGGGGAGACGCAGTGTGTCTGGCATATGCCGGAATATGCCATTCTCACTGGGAAACCAAAGGAGCACAGCCTAGATGAGAATGCTTGTCACTGGGCAAAAATGGATTGGAAATATTTACTGAGAAAACAAGTAATAAAAACGGCTTGCACTCAAATTGGAGGATGTACTAAGTGGCCTCCTGAGGCAACAGAATAGAGATAGCCATTTTAAATGCTGAGAGAACACCAAGATTAGATGGGCTTGGAAGAAAATATTAAAATTTTCTTTGGAGGGCAGTGTTAGAATTTAGAATTATCTTTACAAATTAGAGGCAGAGACTGAAAAAGTAAGGGAGCGACTCAGGGAGCACAAGGCACCCCAGCTAGGCACAGGATGTTCCCCTGATCCTGTTCCCAATACAGGAACAACTGGTTAGACAGCAAAGTATCTAGGGGCTGTAGCGAGACACAAGCTGACCAGAGCCAGAAACGGTCAGGCTCTCCTAAAGGCACGGAGGGCACGGAGCTGTATATAAGCATGAAACATCCATGAAGGAATTCTTCCATTCTGCTTAACGTTGGCAAAACCTCTCTTAGGGTACTGTGTTCAGTCCTGAGCTGTCTTCAACGTGTAAAATGTTGCTAGAAAGGGAAAAGTTGTAGACTGCTTTTTATTCCTGATGTCCATCATGTGTAGAGCAAGATGTTACCTTGTTCATAACCGTTTTAATTTGCTTTGCTCTGGTCTGTGTAAACAGTGTGTTTGTTTTTTATTCTCATGCACATTTGGTTAGGAGCATTCGTTTATTTGGATAGGTATGGTTACAGATGTGTGTAGACTTTATATAAAATGATGTGCAAAGGCAGCTGCATGAGATTGTGAATGCAAGTGCTTGTAAGGGTTTGGACACGTGGACAAGCAAGCACACTTATCACTGGGGTGCAGAGTAGCCAGTTGCACATTCCTAATAGCAAATATGAAATAAAATCCACTTTGGTTGCTGGATGCGATGCAACTTTAGCAGTGGGCCAGAAGTACAGATGTTCAGTTCTGCAATGCTCACCATGCAGAAAGCCAAAGAAACTTGGTACTCGTGTGCTGTAGCCTGATGTGTTGATCCACCTCCTCTTTCATGCACACACACAACTGGTAGCCCTGGGTCCCCCCCTCACCTCTGCATGAACCAGCAGGAGCCCCACTGGCATCAAGGTGGGAGGTGAAAGCATACGGCAGGAAAGGAAAATCAGACACATCCTACGGGGGTTTCCTAAGCACTGAAATGTTTTAAGTGTGCAAATCCTATTGATTTCCCAGATATTTCAGAAAAAAGCAACTTTAGATCTGTGGACAGAAATAAGGTGCTCTTAGAAATTATTCACAATGGATAATTGAATGCTTTCTTGCACCTACCACAGCGTCCCCCGACCACTGACATTATCTTGCTAAGCTGAGTGGTGGGAGAAGCAAAACACTTAGAAGGAGATAAATGGGCTATATTTGAGCACTGTACGCTTGATAAATTAGCTGTGCGTCCAGGCTGCCTTTCATCTCCATAGGAAGGAAGGGCATTTCAGAGCACTGTGATCTCCCAGCCAGGGAGACAGCTATCTCTGCCGTGCCAGAGGCAGCCGGTGCATTAGTCCCTTTGGCTATCAATGCATTTAAACAAAGCCACCTCACAATTAGCAATTTGCTATTTCCTCGCCATCTCCTGTAATTTGGGGATGACAGTGTGTTGCTGCAAAGTGGGTTCATGCCCTTCGTGTTGCTGCTCAGGACACACAGCTGTGGCTTCCAACCACCAGCACATGAGGGACCAGTTTTGTAAATGTTACTTGAGTGGTGCATCCTTTTTCAATGGGAGGGATCGCTCTCAACGAAGGTAGAACTGATACATAAAATGGAATCCTCCATGTCCCATGAACTTACATCTCTTCAGACATCTGTCCAGGTGTGAAGATCTGGATGTGGGTCTCACTTTCACACAAAACACCCTTCTGAGAGGATGTAAGTACTCAAAGTCATTTGTGAGATTGAGGGCTTTATGTCTGTTCTTGGAGTAGATTTCATGAATTACCATCAAGGTTGCAGAAGATGTGATTAATATAGTAAAAACCTCACACATGTAGGATCAAGAGGTCAGGTCATTAATGACACAAGCTGATTCTGAGCATCTCAAAAGTCAAACAATTTTTGTGCTATTTCTTCTGCTTTCAGGTCAGAATCAGAAGGCAAGTTTCTGACTAGTTTGCACAAACCCTGCATCAAGGCATTTTAAGCTGGATTCTCTGAAAGCTAAGAGGGGATTCACCCTGATTTACTTCTTCTACAGCCAAGCCTTATGCTCAGGTCCACCAGTCCAGCTGAGACACTGTTGGAACTTCAGAAGTCAGGCTGAGGTGCTTTTAAATTCAGTGGCATCAGAAAGCCCTGTTTGCTTCGAAACAGAAATCCAAACTCCAAAGGCAAAGTTTATTGTTGCAGGAGGAAAATGTCCTGATTCGACAGTCAAGGCAAGGCAAGACAAGGAAAGGAAGATTTGTCGTCTTAGTCTGGAGAAGAGGAGGCTGAGGGGAGACCTCATTGCTCTCTACAACTACCTGAAAGGGGGTTGTGGTGAGGTGGGTGTTGGTCTCTTCTCCCAAGTAACCAGTGATAGAATGAGAGGAAATGGCCTCAAGTTGTGCCAGGGGAGGTTGAGATTGCATGTTAGGAAAAATTTCTTTGCTGAGAGAGTGGTCAAACATTGGAACAGGCTGCCCAGGGAGGGGATGGAAGTATTCAAAAAACGTGTAGATGTGGCACTTCAGGACATGGTTTATTGGGCATGGTGGTGTTGGGTTGATGGTCGGACTTGGTTATCTTAAAGGTCTTGTCCAACCTTAATGATTCTGTCATTCTGTGATTTTTTTATGCAGCAAAATCTATGAAAAGTTTATTTGGGGATAATCAAAGTGTGTTCTTCTCTGGAAAGTCAGGGTCTTGAGTTACATTTACTTTTTCTTCATAAACAAGTCTTGAACTAAAGAAAGGTTTTTTAAGTAAATGGATTACAAGTGCTTACCTCAATTTCACTGATAGACAATAGAATTTTAAATGATATTTATAGATGTCTTTCCTTGGAAAATGTTGGGGTTTTTTCTGTAAAGGATATTCCTGTTAGAAAATCATTTGTGATTCACTCCCAGTGAGATCTTGTCCTAATTGCATCTTGTTTAAGGGTGTAATGATAAACAGGTTATAGGAGAAAAAAACCAGGCCCCTATGGAATCTGTGCAATTTCATGCAGAATGTTACATGTGTATTATTATTGTTATTATTTTTTAAATAGCAATTAAGCTTTCCAAGTAAGAGTAGAAATGTGCTATTAGCCTTTTTCATTAACCTCTGGGATGCCCTTCACACATTTTTTTTTCTGGTTTTAGCTAACAGCAACTCAAAGAATGAAAGCACAGTCTTGATTCACGGCATGTACTTCCCCAGTTTTCCCTTGAGTGCCTTGGCACCATCTCACAATTAGTGCTGCTTGGTTAATTGGCATATCCCCACTTCAGATGCTGAAGAAGTTGAATTAAGCTTCATGAACTTGACTTCCAAGGACAAGGGCTCTTAAAGGAGCAACAGCAGCAGAGGAACAGTGCTGATGAAGAGCTTGAACAATTGAGACAGATATGCAAAATGCTGTGTATGGGAATGTCTCAGTGTTTTCTGGCACCAGGAAAAACAAGAGTATGCAAACTTCATGAGAGGGTGGCCTTTGCTTGAGACAAGGACAATTTTTGTGCAAGGATGCACAATTACAGGCTAAAACTGTGAAAATATTTATGTCTTCTTTTTGACCCCAGTAAGTCTGGAATTAGAGAATATATTTTTGCTTGTGAACACACATTTTATGTATTGTGTGCAGGTAGGAGATGGCTGGGAAAGGATTCTTACCTGCTGCCTATTGCTGACCCTAATAACTGGAGATAGAAAATAGCCTTACACTGCAATTTGCTTTACCTAAAGAAGAAAAATCTCCTGTTTAAAACAGGGTTAATCTCAAGCATCATGCCTGAGAAAATAGCACCAAATGTCCAGGATACCAGTCAGCCCTTCTGCATCCATTACTAATGATGGGCAAATTCGCTTAGGACAAAACAGAAGTGTCCCTCTGCTCCTCCCATCAGTGTCCACAATCCGAGGTTACAGAGTCACCACTTCAGCAAAGAATTAATGTTATTCTTAATATTACACACTTAACTTCTCCCATTTTCTTCTATTTATGAGAAAAAAAGTCAGGTTTTCCTATTGGAATATTTCCTATTGGCCTAATGACCAAGGTGGAGGACTTTGAATTTTTACTTTTCTCGTTGTTACCACACGATCCTCCTGTCTCTGCTGCTGTGCCCTGTGCTGGTCGGGACCTTAACCCCTGAATCATGGCTGGGAAGTGCCTGCTCTGAGCAGTCCAGCGAGAAGTGTGAAGCTCTTTGGTGGTTGCTGTGGTTTCTTCTCTCTGTTTTGCAGGGCTCAGCTCTTTCCTGGTGTTTGGTAAATGACAAATACATCCTTTTACTGTGGTTTTGTAGGGAAGTGTGAATTGTGTCTGCTGATACCTGCTTGTCGGTTTAGCCTTTCCAGTAACTGTTAAACGTATTTCCACCAAATGGACAGAGGGATGGGAAACTTGAAGATAATTATGCTTCTACAGACTTCAAGAAAATTAGCATGTGGGAAGGAAGGAGAAACCCAAATTTGTGTCTCCTGTTGTGGGAAAGCACAGAAGATTCAGTCTTTGTGGCTCTATTTGACAGCATCCAGCTAACGAAGTGGCTGATGTCTACCACTAGCCAATCTGCACATGGGTAGCTCCAGTGCTGCCGTAGCACGACCTGCTGCTTATCCTCGGGCATATCTCAGGGGATATGGGACAGAGTTGGGGTGAATGTGTGATGCAAGGGGACACAGAACAATTTCTTTGAAATACATTTTTTGCCAGAAATCAGATTGGGATGAAGTTTACTGTGAAAAGAAAAATGGAATTAAATGTTGGTTCTATTGCAGCCAACAGTAAGATTCCTAATCTTGAATATTGGCCACATTTTGTAATAACGTGGTAAAAGAAGTTTCTAAGACTGAAAATTTGTGCAAGCAAAGTTTGGGCTTTTATTTGTCTTCCTGAGACTCCATTGCCAGCACAGATCTGAGCATTTTTCCTCCTAAACTCCTTGTTTTGCCTCAGATAAGGGAAGAAGCCAATTCTCAGTTTGGACCTGAAGATGGGATGGGTTCACCAGTACTCGCTGCTGGGTGTTGGGTAGGACACAGGTCCCTGTGCCACCAAAGGACCTCGATAGGGGAAACACCCATCTGCCTTGGATACTCATCTCAGGGTTCCTGAATCTCTCTCTGGATGTACCCATCCCTCTCTGGGACTACAGGGAAGCCCTGATGTTGGGTGGATTCCTCACTTGTAGACAGCTGCGAGGAGGGGTGGCCTGTTGACCCAGGGGCATACTGGAAAGCTTCATTCATGTATAAAATGCTTGAGGAATCTCCATGCTGCTTGAGGCTGGGTTTTATGATGGCAAGTAGGAAGCAACAATCTTCACCTGACTTTTTTTGAGGTTCACCATCAATATTTACAAAACAGTGAAAGTCAGTACCATTTTGTGTTCTGCACAGGCAAGAGAGCAAACTCACTTGGTTTTGGAAATGTGAGACATACTGAGGTGTTTAAAAAGAAGTTTTCAGATGAGCTTACCCTTTTCTAGTATTTAGGAATAACCATCAGCTATTAGCTGTCCATCCAAATTTTAATGCCTATGACCAAATATTTGAAAGTATTTCTGGAGAGTCCAGAACTATTTCAGTGAAAGTGGTAATTACAGAAACGATACTGCTTCCATCCAGCAATTTCCCACAAGATGAGAGCACCAGACAGCCCCTGGCCACAAGTAACAAAAATTTGAAAGAAAATAAAGGGTTTATTTAAAAAAGAGAAAGGTCATAACTTTATAATAACATTACTATTCAAAGAAAAATACTTCCTTATGAATTTCAAAAACCACTTTAGGCTTCAGGTTTTTTTTCCATGCCCCAATTGCAATTAATTCCAAACCATGAAATAGATCATACAATAACATTAACTGGATGTGGGTGTTGTTGGTTCCCCAAAGGCTATCAATTCGTCCTGGTCTACTAACTGGTTTTCAGGATTACACCCTGCAGACTTTGAAGGTGTATGAGAGAAAACAGGCTAAAATGCTGCCTCCTGGCTTTTCTTCTCGCTGAAAAAAAAACTTGGGTGACATATCATTACTTGTTATTCGTTATTTCAACTGAGAAGAAGAAATTTTGGTGTATTTATTTTCTTCTGGTTCCTCCCAAATAATTTATACATTTGTTTCAAATTTAATAAATGTTGAAGAGTTGACTGCTTTTGTGGGTACTATTTTTTACTATTCCACTCATTATGTTTGTGCAGATTGCTATTGTCCTTGTGTAGTGAAAAACCACCCTCATGCTGAAAGCTGTTCCAGAGTCTTTCTCTGCAGCAGTGAACTTGTCCTTTTTATCCAGATGAGTGAAATGACAACCTTGTCCCAAACAAACTGAGTTTAAAGGTGCCAAAACCATTTCATGGCCTGTATTTTTAGTTTTGCACTGCAGAGAAGTTGCTTGTTTTTGAGAAAGGCTGAGCAATGAGTGGTAGGCCTATGGATTAATGATGGACAAAGACAGCATTTCTTGGTGATATGACCTAGGTGGAAGAGCAACGAAACTAAGAGCCAAGACCCAGCTGGTATTTAGCCTTAAAGGAAATGTCATCACGGAGGTTAGCATTCTTACTGCATTTTGTTAAGAAAATACAAAATAAATGTCATTTTTCCTACTGTGTTTGCTGCCTATCAAACTCATCGTGCTGTTGCTGCTGCAAGAGTTTATTTATATGGAGAGCTAAAGCACAGCTGAGGAGGAGGCGGGGAAGAGGGACTCCATTACCACGTTTGCTGTAGTGAGCTGCCATGGATTTGTGCCATCATTAGAGGGTTGAAAGGCCTCACAAGGCAACCTTGCAAAAAACATTGTGCAAAAGTTATGTAACAAAATATTGGCTTTCCTGACTCTGGCTTTATCTGACATTTCAGGACACACTGTGATCTCCACAGAGGATGAGAAAAGAAGATTCAGTATGCAGCATTTTATATTTAGATATTGGTTTAGCCAATCTTTCGGGCAGTCTTGATTTTCCAGGTGTTTCAGATATACTTAAACTTGCATGTGCTCTACTGCTGGACCAAGACTTTGGCTTGTCATTGTACAGGGCTGATACAGACTTTGTTAGACTGATTTGGTTTGAGACAGCTCATGCATCTGAAGGTTTAGGGCAAAATAAATCGTCTGTGAAAATTGGGGTTACTTTTTTTTTTAAGGCAGTACAGATTGTGTGGCTCTGCTCAGCCACACATGTTGAAGTTGGGGTATTATTTTTTAAACAAAATTATTTCTGATGCAACTATTGATAGAGACACAAATGACACAATGTGGTTGTCTCAGTTTCTATTCCCAGCCTGCAGAATGATAAAGGAGCAAGTGAAGAAATGCTGAAGAACAACTCTGCAGAGGAGATCAGAGATAGTTCTTATATGATAAAAATGTTTAACTGTGGAAATCTCTTCTGGTCTGTGGAAACAGGGCTGAAACTTGTGCCTCTTACAAATACCCACAGACGAAGAAAATGTTAACTCCCAGATGGTCCTGCTAGTGTATAAAGTGTGTCTTCAGCATGGGCTTGGTCCCAGCTGCTCCCAAAATAATCTGACTGTAGAGGAGAGGTGGACCAAAAGTGGCATTACATGAACCTCATGTCTCCCTAGTCCCGGGTTGGATAAACTTGCTTTCTGTCATGAGTCTGAGCACCTTCTAGTAGCTGTAAAATATGCTCACTTACATATGACACACAAGGAAGCTTCTTCATGTCTGGTGTTGAGACAGGAAAGATGCACCAGGCAACCTCCTCCCTGAAGAGAAAGAGTACAGTAACGGTGTAATAAAACTGCCTTTGTCACAAGGGGCTTTGGGATCTCTGGATGAAGAGCTGCTTGTTGAGCGACTGGAGTGGAAACAAAGAGGAGAAAAGGCGGTGGGAGTTGGCCATACTTGTTCACGTCACTTCACAAATACTACCCGGTTACTCCAACACCAGCACACGGTGATGGCAGGATCAGAGGCTGGAGCACCTCTCAGACAGCTCTGAAGTGTTGTTTGCTGTTTGCCCTAGTATCTTCAAAAATTGAGACAGTTGTCCTTTTTTCTTTGCACATTTTGGACTAGAACAGATTTTTCTATTGGCCCCTTGGTCAATTTGCCAGGTTAACAAAAATTGCCAAAATACAACAGCCAGGGTTGAGAATGACAGTGCTGCCTCTCTGGCACTGAAAATCCTGAAATCTCCCGGCTTACTAGGCTATGGCATCCACATCCTCGACAGAGAGGGCCGTGATTTCCAAGGATACGATGATCGGAGTAGGGCTGAGTGAAATTGCTCAGCAATGCATGTTCAGCAAGGCCAGTACTTTATTTTTTTCAATCCATGCTCTGCTTTCTCTGGTAAGAACGAGGAGAAATAATGAGTGCTGTTTAAAGCTTTTTTTTCGCCATGCAGGATAGAAGAAGAAATAACCTTCTAGATTTAATTTCCACTTATTTGTTACTAAGCAGCAGCTTATTTTCAGGGATGGGTTAGAGGCAGGAAGGGTTAAGTGAGTTTTCAATGTCAAAGCATGACAAGTGAGGTTTTTTCTGATAAAAAGTATTTTGTACAGTGTTACAGAGCTGTCTGTACCAAAAGATTCACTGACCTTTGCAAGGAAGGGAGGCAAAGTTAATTTGTGGTATAGTTATGGCCCCTATTACCAGCCTGTTTAATACACATAGACCCATGGGTTGGGCAATTGCTTTTGCTGCCAAAGTACAAATTTGGCCGCAGAGGGACATTGGCATCAATCTAAGCTTTATATATTTCTCCAGAGGGAAGGAGTCACAGGCCTTTCCTACAACCCATGCTCCTGAGACAGAGATCCTGAGTTGTCTACAGGAAATAATACAGTTGGGAATCTATCTTAAACATCGCTCTTTCATAGGGTTTATGCACCTGAGTCCAGGATTCCAGGAAGCTTCTATCTGTCCACTGGGATTCATAGCCTCAAATCTTCCACCAAAGGGAATCCTGTGTCCTTTCTTTCAAGAACTAAGGAGGGACTTGTCTTTTCTTTCAGAACATCACAGTGTCAGCGTGACCTGCACTTCGTCAGTGTCCAAGTGTTAGAGCCCTCCTCATGGTGTTCAGATCTGCTCCATAGCCACAAGGCTGTAGCTTTTTCTGGAGAGAAAAGAGCTGAAGATTTCTCACTTGGTGAATTATTGAAAGAAAAAAAAGATTAATGAGACCAGAGAAAACATGGATGAACCTGACTGTGACCGGTGGGGTAAGTGCTCCAAGACTTGCTTGATGTTGTGTTAAAGTATTTTACATTACATTTGGCAAAACACAGAGCAAGGTCAGCATCATGGTCTTGCTCTCCCACATAGAGCTCTTAGGTTATATAATGTCATGTTTCCTCATTCCCACATGTTCACAGAAGTTTTTCATTTTTGTACGTAATGGCAACTGCTACTGGATAAAAGGACACTCTTGCCCATTCAACTTGTCCTGTAGCTAGAAATTAGGGCACTATTCAGCAAAGGAGGGAATTTGGATTTAATCTCTCTGAGGCAAGGACAAGAACTGAAGCTTAGGTTCCACATTCTGAGTGACCTCCCACCATCCAACTGCTGGAAGGGTGAGTTGGGTTCGGTCAGGGATTTTATGGGTTTGTATATTTGCATGTATGGGACAGAGGCAAAATTAGCAGGACATACCTCTGTGCCATATATGCCAGGCTTATTCAGATGTCTTGAATACCCTAGGACATCTTGCACAGGTCCAGACTGTTTAGGCAAATCAATCACACTTACTTCTCCGTCGACTATTGTGGAAACTTAGACACACTTGGGGACTCCTAGGAGGTACATACCTAATATTAGAGTGAGTGAATGCCAAACGGGTGAACTGGTGGCACTGTACCAAGCTAAGGTACAGTGCAGGGTGCTTCCTAGGTACACAACAGCCTGGGGAATTATGTTACTGGGCTCTGCCTTTCCACACAGAGCAATTGCTACTGGTTTTCTCCATTCCCAAAGGAAGATCTACCCATCTGGGCTGCTCTCCTGTCAGCCCCCTCAATTTGTGATATAGCTTTTTGGAGTGAGTGTGCTAAACCTTGCATGTTGAGAGATTCCTAGTGAGCCCTATTTTCTGTGCTGTGCTCCATCCTACCAGTTTCCTTTCTCAACCAGGGAGACGATCTTTTCCCAGCAGAGGCAGGAGTTTATTTATCATCCAAACTTTCATTCCTGGAGTGGGTAGAGCCTAATTCCCAGCCCAGACTGTGTCAAATGTTGGAAAAGTTGGATGGAAAACCCATTTCTGTCTCCCCTGGACCATTGACTACCCCATGCTCTCAGCCTTGCTGTACCCAGGCAGAAGGAGTGACTTTGAAGTGAACCCAGAGCCAGCAGCTTTCACTCCAGACAGCAAGGGCTAGCTGCAGTTCTCCTAGTTGCCGTGCTCAACTGAGTAACACAAAAGCCATGACAATATTTTTTTCTTTTTTTTTTTTTCTCCTGATTGTTTTATTAGGCACAATGGCCAGTTTTCTTTGAGTATTTCAAATATTGGGGCACACACACGCATTTTGCTGTATCGGTTCCCTGTAAAGCCGATGTTGGTGGCTCAAAGTTTCTGGCTTGGTATCTTCATCACTGTACAGATATATTGATATTGTCTCTCTCCTCAATAGCTTTACACAAATGAGGCTTAACCTGCCAGTGAGGTGAATGATAACACAGGGCTGACACCGTATCAAATTACTCTTTACAAAGCTGTAACATATGTTCCAATACCTGAGTCCATGTAAGTCCTAAAACATGATACTCTGCTACAACATGCCCAAGATATGAAGGGGAACTCCTGTGTTTGGATACAGCACAGGTCTGAACATTTCTTTCCTTTTTCTCCCACTGCTATTACCACTGACAAAGAAATCAGAGTGACAGCCTTGCCTACTAATATGTTTAAACAAAGTAATTTGCTTAATAAATAATTTATTTCTGAGTGCAAATAGACATTTTTTCCAAATGATTTGCTCGTCTGGGGCCATTAGAGTTCATAGAGTTAATCTTGCCTTACTCTAAAGGGATTTATGTGTGAGTTAATGCCCAGAAATAAGTCAGCGGAGATAAAGCATCACTTACAAGGTGTGATTCATATTATCCTGAAAGAAATGTTCAATAGAGATTGGATAAACTACACCCTAAAAATGCCTTTCTCTCCACTGATTATACAGACATCTTGTAAAGGGGCTAGGTCAGCTGTTGACATCTATGACAAAGGCACCTAAAGTTGGTGAGATGGGGGATTCATCCCACCTTGTCAGTGCCTGTGTATGAAGTAGCTGCTGCTAAGGAACATCTTTGGAAAGAGCCAACCAAGCCATGCTTTCCTTTTCACAGATGTGGTGTCAGGGAAGAGCTCACGACACTACAGACTCAATCTCCACAGACCCCGTTTCCACCTCAAAAAACTGCACCAACCCAAAGAGAGAAAGATGGAGGTCTGGTATTTGGTTGAGGTTCCTGAGTGCTGGAAAAATAACAAATGCTGTTTGCAGAAAACACCTCACTACAACAACAGAGGCATTCCCCATCTCTAAGGTTTTCAAAGTGTTATGCCAGAGAAACAGCTATCACGGTGCTTAAAAAAAGGAGCAAAATAGGTTATGCTAAGGTCATTTATCTGCCATTTATGTGCCACTGCTTCTCACAACTCTCCAAGGAAAGATAGAGAGGGGATCATTCATAACAGAATAAGGAAAATCCATGCTATGGAGAGCAGAAACCCAATATCAATATTTGCAGATGGGCCCCATCTTCAGACATGGCATGGGAAAGGGAAGGAGACAGTGATGCTGGAAAATAACCTAACCTCCACATGGTACCGGGGTGTGCTAGATTTCCATCCCAGCCTGGGAGAGAAACTCATCCAGCTCTGGTGGTTGCCCTTTCAAAACCTTCCTGAAACATTGGAGCAGGTGCAGGAAAAAAACCTAACAAAACACCAAAAACCAAACCCAAAATAGTTTGATGATTGCAGGAAATGCTGTGCAGTGAGCCCCTCGGTGAACTCCAATTCCTTATTTCAGTTTATCAGAGAAGTTGAAAGAGGACTTCATTGTAGTGTGTAATTCATTGTTTTTCTTCAGGAAGAATGTGCTGCCTATCCAGGGCAGGAAGCTAGAACAAGGCAATTCCAAACTGGAAATAAGGCACATTTTAACTGTGAGGTTGATTAACCCTTGCAATGAACCATGAAAAGATTGATAGATTCCTTCATTTCTCAATGTCTTCAATTAAAACTGGATGACTTTCTGAAAGAGTTGTTGTAGCCAAACAAAACTTATTGGAAAATTTAACTACTGCATAGTACAGGAGTTGCTGAGGACTTTTCCACAGGGAAGGAGGTTTTATATGGTCACTGTGTAGTTTATTATTTCTGTTTACTTTCTGTGGAAGTGCTCAAATAAGAGAGAGATGCTTGAGATAAGTGCAGAAACAAACAAGCCAAGCCTTGGCTTTCTCCTAAAGATAAAATGTCAGCTGAAGTTAATGTGGCTAAATCAGATGTGGAGTTTATCTCAAAGAACCTACAGAGTGAATCTGTTATGGAGAACTTTTATTTAGACACCCTAATAGATTTTATTTGAATACTCAAAAGAAGAAAAAAAAAAAAGAAAAAAAAAGAAGAAACTTCAGAACTACAGAGTTGCCATAACCAATAACTAATGAATTTGTCTCCTTTCTCTCTGATTTATAAGTTCCCTTAATCATAAACATTCCTCCAGTTTTGCTAGCTGACCCAAATCAAAAGGACAAAGTCAAAGATCGTTGTTGCACATTTTAAAACGCAAGACTGTCTCTTTCTCAATAAACATGATGAATTCATGGTCCAGCACAGAATTCACAACCATAAAGCCGGGTGATAGAGGTTAACCACCACATTGCAAATACTAGGACTTTGATTCATAAATTCAAGTATAAAACATATTTAAAGAAAAAGTGGAGCTTGCAGTTTTGCAAACTATTGACCTCCCTCAAAGGTGGACCAGCCTTTTTGCTGCTTGTGAAGTACCTGCTTCCGAAATGAAACAAAGACTAAATAGGATGGACTATATGAGGGTGCCATACTCAAGAAGTCAAACCCAGTTCCCTTCTGCTTGTTTCTCCAGATGTTGCTGCATACAACAAAGCAGACAGTTCTCTTGATCTGTTTAGCAAAAGATTTACACAGTGCTCCAGGGATCTCAAAGACTCACAATTGTAGCCAAAAAAAGAAAGGCACTCAGGAATTTAAAAGAAATGTCCTCTATGTGCTCATTTTTTATAAAACTACTTATTTTAACTTAATACTTGTCATGATGAGGTGGAAATCTCCCCCAACCCCTTCTTGAAAAGGCAATATAAAGCCAAATGATGTGCTGATTAATTGCAGTTGTCATCCCACTGGTATTTCAGGATCGATGCTCTCTGCTGTAGGAATTTCCTCTGGATTGCAATATTTGTTTTCCTTTTCGCACCTCTCTTTCCGTGGAATAATCCAGTGTGGAGCCAAAGTCTCCTGGAAACAAATGGCAGAAGATCTAGAAAATGATTGCAGAAAGTAACCTGCAAGGAACCAGTACCAGAGCTATTTCTGCTTTTGTTCTCTCACTCTCCTCCTGCAGCACAGAGTAACACAATTTTCCCTAATTATATTTTTATTCTTCCTCCTTTTCAAGAGTTCTGTTCTTTATGCTCCCCCTAGTACTTTCTCAAAGAAATTGTTTATGACTAGTCTCTGCCATCTGCAGAGTCCTGAGGGGCGAACTGGGGCCATTAACTTAATTTTGGATGAGTGTGCGTGCAAGGTAAATGTATTTGAAAAAGCAGCATGGATACAAGGATCACGTTCATGCACACATTGCAATTTCCCATAGCTTAAATGAGGATTCTTTTTATTAAAATAAGAATTTAATTAATACACATGGGCATTTGAGGATCAGACTCTACATACCATTCATATGGACTTGATTTAAAGATCCTGAAATTAATTAAAAGTACTGGTAAAGGAGTCTGTTTCTGGTGGGAGTAATATACTGATAATTTTCATAGTTAGGATATGCAAAAACTTGTGACTGGCCTCTTCCAGATCAAAAATAAAAATAGGAAAGGATGGCTAATGCCTTGTGGAGAGATTGATCCCGTCTAGCCTGACCCCCAGGTGCCGGGTTTGTCAGCCAACTGCAGTGCTATACCCAGCCCTGAGAAAAGGATCGCTTTGCATGGAAGGAGGGTGGCAACATTTCCACTGGTTGAAAACAGGTCTGCCTTGTCCCTTTTCCATCCTAGGCTGAACCCAGCTCATCTTGTTTGTCCCAAGGAGCAAAGCAGCATTGGAGCTGTATAATACTTGGATAGGTGACTGGGTGGAAAACCGAGCCACTGTGGGAATAAGTCAAGGACTCAAGGGCAAACCCTTGGTAAACACTCGACCACAAGCACTGGATGTTTCTGTCTTCAGTGTCATTTGAGGGCTGCCTGGAAGTTCACTTCAAGAACAGATTTGCTGTCCTTACAGAGGGTGCACCTCGAGGCCACAAGCTATGCAGGGAGGTGGGTGGGTGTTGAGGCATTTCTGAGGTGATGCCTGAAGAAGGTGAAATTTTTTCTGGTGTTATCCAGCTGTGATGCCTCTGAAACCATTTGAATACAAAAGGGACATGAGCCAAGAGCATTGCCTACACGTTGTGTAGAACTCATCAGTGACTGTTTTGTCCTGCTATAAGAGCTAAACTGTCAGGACAAAGAAAGGAGGAAGGTGCCTGCAGGAGCTGGGCCATAGAAAATCTTCCTCCTTTCTTTGGATAAGGCATGTCCTCCATAGACACAAAAAGAAGAAAACGAATAAATAAAATATCCAACATGAAACCTATACAGCCTACAAATTCATTTTGCTTTAAGTAGGACTTTGGAGTTGTGTAGACCTTCCTCCATTGGATATTTTCATGTGTTTTGCCATAAGCAAAGTAAAAAGAAGTACTGACTCTCCTAAAAAAAATAGTTAGAATACATGTTCACTGACTTGTGTTTGTCAGATGAAAGCAAAATGAATTTGTGTGTGGGGAAGCTTATTGCTGTTGTGCTTGGCCTCCAACTAAAGAAAATCTGTTTTTCAAGTGTTGAATGAGTTTTGGTACTGCCCATGAGGCTGGCACTTTACACAAGTGTGTGCAGCCCTCTCCTGTTTTAAATTTGCCAAATTTTGGGTATGGTAAACAGATTTTTTTCTTTCTCTCAAATATTTTGCTTCCTCTGGGCTTAGGAAAAATAATTAAAAAGAGGAATTCTCTCTCTGTCACTTACTCTTTGTGAGACCATGATAAGTGTTTGACTCTCTCATCAGTAAATGTGCTAATTTTTTGGAAAGGTTTCCCTTGTTCTTCTTGTAAGTAGAGTGTATTGGTAGCCAAAACAAACACAGAAAGAAGCCAAGGAAAGAATAAGATATATCTACTTGTATGAATAATCCAACAAGGGAAAACTCCAAAAACTACTGTAAGTGCTATAAGATTTCAGATGGCAAACTCATCCAAAATTAATGGTTAACAAAACATTCAATTCTCAAACACCAATAGGATAAAAAGAACAGCTTCCAACAGTTAAAAAATAATCCTTCTTTTACTGTTGAAGGACTGTCTTGTGGTTAAGGCATTGGCCTTGGAGTCAGGAGATCGAGGTTTAGCACGTCTCTGTCCAGAGTGACCCTATGTAAGCCAATTAATCCTGTTGCATCTTTGTTCTTTATCAGAGAATGGTGCCGGGTGCTTCTTTCTTATCTATTTACTTCCCTTAGATTACCACCTTCTTGGACCATGAACTTTCTGCTATCATATTTGAATGGTGTCTTAAACAAGAGGCCTTGATCTTGTTTGGAGTTTTCAAACAGAGTGGACAAAATTTTTTTAATTAGATAAAGTGTTTTTTAATAGAAAATAATCTTTACTGAAAGTTTTTGCATATGGCCCCAAAATTACACTTTTTGTAAAAAAGCAGAATGTTGGGAGACATCTTCCATATTGTAAAAGCATCTTGAAATCTCAGGATCTGGCTAAACTCACATTTCCTCTCACATGCAGTCTTTCACAGGAAAGGACCTGGACTGCCATAATGTTCTGTATCCACTTGACAAATTGTGTCTTGTTATATACCAGCCTTTTGGAAAGGTGGTTAGTGTAAATATTCAGTATTAGGCATCTAGTTACAAGGAATACATGCTCCCTATGCAGATGAAATGTGCAAAAATAACCTTTGTTTTGCTCTTTTTGATGTCATTGCTATTTACAAAGAAAAAAAGAAACGACAAAACCAACACGAGATGTACTGTTATTTTTGCGTGCAAGGGACAAACAAAGACCTAGGAAAATCCTATTGCACATGAACCATTCAGTTTGAATAGACAATCTGTTGACCAATCTATTGACCACACACACATGAAACAGGGACTATGCATTGTTGCATGACAACGTTTACGAAAGCAAGTGAAGTCTGAATAAACTCGGTGCAACCATAAATGACTCAAAGCAAAGCAGCATTTCGACAGGAAGATGTGAGCAGGGTTTTCTGACACACCTCAAGCGGTGCGTTGGTGGGGGAATGGTGTATGCTGACATTTTCCTTTAACAGTTCACCAGCGGGCTGAAACCAGACACAGAAAACGTTAACCCCCCGAGAGCTGCTCTGTGGAAGTTAGCGGAGGTGGAGCTGCCTTTTCACACCAGCGACAGCCACCAGCCCTGCTGCCCCTCCTCTGTTTCACCGGAGCTGTCAGGGCGATGCTTGGGAAAATCCACTGGGCAGCGCAGATTTTGTAAACTACTTTGTAAAACAGCTGTAATGCTGTTTTGTCCTTGACATTTCTCTTCTTATTTAAATATATTATATTTCCACTCACAAGCCCTGGATCCTGCTCTGGTAGGTCCTGAACAAATGGCTGCTAAGAGGGAGATCTGAAAAGTAAATAAGCTTCCTAGACAGAGCAGATGGAGAGCAGCGTTATTCACCTTTCAGCGAGGAGCCTGGATGTGGAGCAGCCAGGATCCCCCCTTTGCAGCCGAGGCAGTGGTGGCAGTCCCCTCCCACTAAATCACGTCTGGTAGAACCTTTGCCATGGTGCGACCCTCCAGCTGCCCCACACCTTTTTCTTTTTCTTGTCTGCAGCATCTGTTTTATGCACCATCGCACAGACGCGCGGCTGCTGGCAGAGCGTCGGGAGATGTCCTGTCCCAGCTGGAGCCAGCGGAGTTAACAGAGCCGGCGGGCTCAGGAGGGGTGTCCCCAGGGCTGCCAGCCCAGCTGGTGGGAGGACAAGGGGAAACCTGCCTGCCCTTGCTAACCTGACCCACCTTTCTCCACCCTGGCTGGCCTGGCTGACCTCCCCACAGTTACCGCAAGCTTGGACTTGGCTCCATCTCTGTACTTTTTTTTTTTTTTTTTTTTTAAAATGCAGGGGTTTGTTTTTAAATAGGAACTGATGAAAGCCGTTGCTGTTCTTATTTTTTCCTCTCTATGAACTGAAGTGATGACAACAGAGTTTCTAGTAAATTATAACATAGGCAGTCAGTTCCAGATTAGTTTTGAAGTTGGACTTTTTTGTTTGGGAGGGTACAAAATACAGCCAGACAAGATTTAATTAAATACTTGTATTTCATAACTGTAATTTATCTAGTTCAGTACGTCCTTTCCCATGGGTTTGTTTGGATACAAGGAATTTTTAGCTTTCAGACTGCCAGACCTGGAAAGTTCTGTATGTCCACAGGACAGGTAGAAAACAGCCAGTAGCAATGCTGACATGCCCACACTGCCCTCTTCATGGTCTTCACCCTGATCCAGAGTAGCCACCTCTATGGATGAGAGGGTAGTTTCCAGACCACTTAGAATCTGGTCTCTTGCTGAGCCTGCCAAGACTGTATGTTTACCAACTAAAACAAGCCAACATATTTTCATTGTATCTCTTACTACTGCAACTCAGAAATAATTCCATATGGTTGCAGTCTTGCTACAGTTCTCTATGGGCCGGATCTGGAGCTTGTTGCTGTCAATGGAGGAAGTCCCAACAATTTCAGTGAATTTTGAAACAGGCCTGCGTACATGAGTAAGAAAGATGTAGAAAAAGATATATATGTTATGTTATCTTCAATCCTGTTAGCAAAGATGTCATTGCTAACCACACTTACAACCCAGCTCTTTGTTCCTCCCCATCTGCTAGTCCTGTTGTGGTGGTAAGCTCTCCTAAGCGGTGTGGCTGGTGTTCAGCGCTGCAATCTTTGTTGAGTGCATTCCTACACCTGTGTTTGCTGCTTTCCAAGACCTGATCAAGTGCTGGCTCCAGTCCTTCTCATGGAGAGGTTATGTTCCTACACATTGCCTATGGCCACCCCGTCACTGCAAAGATACTGAAATAAGAAACTTATCTCTTTCACAGTATTTTTCTACAACACTTTTCTAACTAGCATTTGCAACATACAACACTTGCAGATTCATCTGTCATGACTGCATGAGCTACCCTTACATCTCTTCGATCAACTGAAGAACACTGCAGTTTTCCTGTCAGCAATCCCAGAAATGCATAAGAAAAGATTTATATGTCCATACGTACTGTACTGTTCAAATACTTTGTGTATAAAACTCATTCTAAGAATTCATTTGTCCGACAGCCTGGAAAATGTCCCGCGTGTATTGAGGATAAATGAAGAGTTAGTTCTTGCTTGTGATTTCTGTTGAGTGGTCAGCACGGAAAGAGCATTTGCTAATGCTTGTCCATTCCCTCATGGGCCGGTGTCTTCCACACAAAGGAGAGCTGGCAGCACGCCCCAAGGCTGCGGGGAGGGGAGTCATGCAACTCTTCTCCTATAGAGATGATCCCTCTGGGAGAAGGTTAGGGCCCATGGGCACAGTGTTGGGGGGAATTCTTGCTCTGTTGCAGGGGATAAAAAAAGGCATTGGTGTTCATGACCTTTTACCTGGCAGCCCTCTTAAAATCCTAAAAAAGTAATTGCCTGAAAAAGATTTGAAACAGGATGGAGTTCCTCAAAGAGACTCTCCTCTCGGCTGCTGTGGGACCTGCTGACTGAACACATTCTGTCCTCTCTCCTGCCTGGCTCCTAGCTATCTCCTTTCCTCCTCTAGAGATTATGATTGTGCTTTTGTGAAATTTCTTAGCCTCGTACTTGGGACAGAAGGATGTTTCATGAATAGAAACAGAGTGAGCAGTGTTCCCTATAACAGATGATACTGGATGTAAAGGGAAAAAAAAGGTAGGGAGACTGTAGTAGACATAATCAAAGTACGGCTATAATTTGCAAGGGGAAAATGATAAACAGAGTTTTGGCTGTGCTGAGATTTTCTCTTTTTTGCCTAGGAAAATTTTTAGTATCAGGAGCTGTAGATATGACACATCGTTGGGATGGGACATTTGTTCTGGATATTACAGCCTGGTCTTTCTTGTTGCTTATGCCTTGCAGGAAAGCACAAAATTCCTTCAAATTCTGTTGATAGTAGCGAAAACCAGGGGAACTCAGCATCTCGTGGGGCTGGACCTTTAATGACAGATTCAGGAAAGGACATCAGTGTCTCAAAGTTACACATCACAATACTTCACTCTTATGTGCTTTGATCTGAGAGGGTTTTACATGGAATAGTTCACGACAAAAGACTGAAGTGATTTGGGGAGCATAATTAGAAGCTATGTCATTTCCCAGGCAGCTGAACCACCGAACTACAGCATGGTGGCCTCATTGGCAGGTTCTTCTCTTGACACCTATGCATCTCATTCCTGGCCATATTTAAACAGAGTGCATTAATCCTCCACCCATTA
>NW_010554102.1:89840-95877 GCF_000687285.1 Phaethon lepturus | reverse complement strand
CACTCTGTCCAGTGAAAGATGCTGATAGTGAGATAATAATTTTATTATTGGAATAAACTAGAAACTGAAGTTGTTGATTTACTGTTCTGGAGGAGAAGACATCCCGGTAAGGTGGATGGAGGATGCTATACTAGCTGTGGCACACAGCCCCGAAGCTCATTGGTAGAGAGAGCTACTTCGGACAGGAAAGTAAGGTGAGGAGAGGAAAGAAAAAGAAAGTAACTTCTATCTGTATTCACTTAATTCTCAGATCTGCTGTTTCCTTTGAGTCTGGGGTTGATCAAAGGGTGGGCTAGCCAAGGACAAGGAACATCACAGCTGAATTTATAATATAGTTGGATGTTATGGAAGTCCCTTGCACTGTTGGACTTGCTTTTCAGAGAAGCTGTGAACTACTGGCTCCTGTTGGAGGTGAACAATTGCTGTCTAAAGTCTGCATGTTTTAAAAAAAATTACTGTTTTTTCCACTTTCATCAGAGAAAGATCTTGACTTTTTAAAACTACCAGAAATTTGTTCCTATTTGTGTATAGGATTAACACAAACTCCCATGATCAATACAGCAAACGGTGGCTCCACTTTCTGCATTGTGTGACTGAAGGTGGACTAGAAACTGTGTGGCAAGGTTGCAAGGTTTGGAAGTAAAGCACGTCTTATTTGGTTCTTCTTTCTAAGGATTTACTGCAGTTTTAGTGAAAGGACAGTAAAAACATTGCTTGGAACCTGCCGCAGAGCAATTTATAGCGGCCTACAACAGTAATTCATGGAAGTTCATTATATGACCCACTTTATGAAAGTTCACTATTAGTTCAACATTTAGTGCTCACAGTCTTGGCAGAGTTTCATGCAAGCTGGATGCTGAACATCTGGTGAACTTTGTTTATGAACACAGTATATGGTGGTTAGGAGGTCTTGTAGCTAGAGGCCACCACAGTTGTGTGCAAGCTAATGAGCCCACTTGCCAGGGGGAATGGAGGGATCCTGTGCAAAGATTTAAAATAATACTAGTATTAGTATTTAAACGTATTTTCACAGAATCAATTCTGTGCTTGAAATATAGAGGAAAAAAAAGAAAGTGGAGGAGCTGCTGAGCACAGAGATAAGGACAATGTTCTCAAACACCAAACCTGTGTCACCTACTCCCAAAGAGGTTTGCAGGGCTTCCTCAAAGGTGTTTCTGAAGGTTTGTGAGTAGAAGAGAAAATCATGTCTGGGCAATCATAAGGCAAAGAAAGTACCAGAAAACTGAGGGGAACTTGGAAGCAAACATTTTTGCTGTTTTGTCTTCCCCTTTTATTTGGCAGTGGTTTATGGCATAAAGATTGACTACAGGCTGTTTTGCTAAGAGGTTTATTTTGGAATGGTGCTGTCACTGTAATGTCCCAGTTATTGTGTATATCTTGTTTTCATCTTAAAGAAGCCCAGAACAAGCTGAAAACTTCATAGACCTGTAGTTCATGTATTCAGCTGGAGACACAAGAAGGGAACCCCAAACCATTAGTTTATCTGTAAAATGGACCGTTTCCACAAACATTGCTGCTGGGCAAATTGTACCTATTCTGTATAAATAAGTGATAGGAAGCAGAGTCTGCTCTGCCCCTGCTCTGTAGCACAGTGCATGGGTTCAGGGGCCCCGACACCAGGTCTGTGTAATAACTCAGTGACTGATCCTTCTCACTCCTGAGGAGAGGTACAATGACAGTCTGTGTGTCTGAAAGGTCTTAGCAAGCATGGTGTCTTCTGCATGTGTCTTCCAACCTCTGGAAAGTACCACTTGGACACGCCCCTTGAAGAAGCTTATCTATATCCTGGAGGGAATAAATCACTGTGCAGGTGAACTTAGGAGAACTTAGCAGCTGAACCACTAGAGATGGGCAGCATTTGCATTACGTGCAGGTACAGCTTGTGCTCTCAGATGGGCATCTAGTTTAAAGAGTTCCTTTCCTGTTGAAAGCTCTCTGTGGTGCTTTACTTCTAAACAGAAACTTTTTTCCATGCAATCATCTGGCTAAGCAGAGGAGCCCAGAGTCTCCAGCTGAAGTTTGTTTAAAACCACTAAGGAGAAGGAGGCACATTTTACCCAACATATTTTTGGGGGGCCAGTTCATCCAGTGACATTTGAGACATTAACATGAAGCTGACACATGGGGGAGAGGACATATGGGACACTGATGAAATGGCTTCCTGAATGCAGGTAGGACAGTCTGGGGTGACGAGGGTGAGCAATGTGTCCAAACTGCTGTAATGCGTTCAATCCTTTGCTGGTTAGAGTACAGAAATCAACACCATCATTAGCCTCGACTGTGCAGCCAAATCTGCATTTGCATTAACATTGAAGACGCAAATACACTTTCTGAAAAGTATATGGTCCTCCTAAGAGAGTCACCATCCCTGTTCAGCAATGCTGTTGTGAGGAGCCAACACGTGAAGGTCACTTTTCATAATATTTCAGAGAATTAGTATTATGCTTATGACACTATGCTATCAAACCTGCTGGGATTGTTATGACTTCTACAATTACTAGGACTTCTGGAAAACTAATTGAATATATGATTAAATCCCTGTGATTAAATCCCTTCTCCTAGTGTCCCAATGCAAGTTAAAATAATAAGGAAGGCACGCAACACACTGTCATATAATTAAAGGTGGTAATTTCTATAAAATCAAAACACTTGGTGGCAATGCCACCAAAGACTGTATGTGTCACTGAAATCTGAACATATATGATGACGACCATTTTTATTGAGAGTACTGGCAATGTTTTTAAGCTGTGGGGACTGCAGACTACCTCCTTAAGCCATAAAAGGCACAGTCAGTCAAAAGATGGACACTCCTACAAGTGGGAATTCAGGGCCCTAAGTTAAGATTTATCTTGAATTAGTCTCCTGCTGTTTCCATTAAATATAAAGGGGACTGGCTTCTGGATTTGGACATTTAAATTAGGCAAATGAAGTTAAAAAGTGTGAATCTGACGTCCTTTTCTTGTCCTCTGCATTTGGTCTTGAGAAGGAAGTATTTCTAATGGATGCTTAAGAAGTGATAATGTCAATTTAAAGGATTGGTTGGGAGGTTGTTACTCAAACTTGCACTGGAGAGTTAGCCACCAGCAGGGACTGTCCTTCTGTAAAACATCACTGCTGGCCAAGTACCTTCAGCGATGTGACCTCAGCAAAACCTCTGAGCCACGCTGTTCAGGCGATGGACCCAGATGATCTTGCCTGTAGGGGACTTGAGAGCTGAGAGCACACATTTTTTTATATGGATTATTTTCTTTCTATTCTCAGCCCTGTTGATGAATAGGAAAAGAGCCATCTCCTGGTAAACAAGATATCCAGACAGAGCTGCAAATCACCACAAAACCATTGTGTTGTTTGAACAGATCAAAATGGTCCTCAAGGGCTTATTTATGAGCTTATTTTAGACTCTTGTGGCCTCAAATTATGAAAGGGAGGTGGTTTTTAATCTATTCCCTACATTTTTGTTTTGATTTGTTTTTCTGGGTTGCTGGCAGTGATAATGACCTTCGTTTGTATCAAAACTGGGGTGGGGATAGAAAAGTAAGGTCAGGTTGTTTGGCCACATTGAGCATGGTTTCAGTTATTTCAGCAGAGAAGCAAACATTAATGATTGTTAACACTTATATGTGCCCAGACATTACACACACAGAGACACAAAAGCTATTAATAAAAATATTTCTTAATGTTACTGAATTGTTCTTGCGGTAAAAACTTGGGTGGCTTCCAGTTTTCCATAACTAGGGTAGGCTGAGCTAATTGGGATGAAACGAGAACCATCCTCATGCTTCTGTCAAAAATGTTGAGATTAAAAAAAAAAAAATTTGCTCAATATTTCTCCCTCCTTATTTTTCATCTTCTCTTGCCTCTGCTCTTCTGGTCACTAGCCAGGTCTTAAATATATATGTACGTCCAGACTATCCAGTTATAATTAATGATACAAAGTATTTTGGGAGGGATATTAAACTTGGAGCTTCAGGACTTACTGTACTCTTTCTAAATGTTAGAAATCAGACCTCTGTAGGTTATTTTCCCTTCTGTCTTCACTGTGACTTTAGGTTTTTTAAGCACTCGGAGCTGAGTCAGAGATAGAATACTAAACTGCATGTCTGCTGACCCAGTAAGTTCTTGTGTCTAAGCAAAAATGATAGACAATATATAGCAACAACATTAATCTAATTCAGGTCCTGATGCACTAGCCAGGCTGGAATAGGTAGGTCTGCTGCAAATTCCTGGACCTGCTGTGTGTGTGCCATGGATCTGCATTGCTTGCATGAGCTTGGGTGATCTCAGGCATCTGTGATAGTGTATACAAGATGGGGTTGATAAGCACATGGAGACTAACCATTTCTCCTGACAGCTGGTATCTAGAGTCCTTGGGTTACTAGAAGATCTATGGACAACTTGTATTCCACTTAAATCCTGTTTAGGCTTGAGCGTCAGCTGAGATGTAGTAACTGTCAGGGTGTGTGCTCTCAGCCCATGGCTAATGTGAAAGAATGTGACTTATCTTAAACTCCTTCTACTGTGGGTTAATCTAGATGGCAATAATTCAGTTTTTCTAGGTGAGGAAAACCTACCTCAGCTACCATAACTAAGCCGATTTGCTGCTGAATCAGAGGAACGTGCTTCTGTGCCTGTGCCTGCAGTAATAGCATCATCCTTCCGTCCTAATCCTGTGATTCAACTGGAAACATTTAGTCCTGTTGAACCCTGAGGAACACCATGATCTCCTCAGTGCCTGCCATAATCAGAGCTCCCATAATCTTTGAAGAGCTCATGAATCCTCTCTGGTGCTTTGAGATGAGGCAGGTCTGAATGTGACATAGCTACGAAGACCAGAATGGCTTTTAGTGTAAATTATTTAATCTCTTTCCTTCCCCCAGAAGTTCAGTGCTCCATGATTCATACCAGCCCAAAGTAACACATCTATCTGGCTGAACTTCTGCCGATTACCCTGAATCCTATCTAGACATTTTGGGCAAATACAACGTACTAACAAGCTGTACCTGCATCAGGCTGAGCAAAGCTTCCTTACAACGCAACTTCCTGCACTCAACCAAGATAAACAGTGAAAGAGCATCCTGTTGTGCCACGGGGAGGAGAGGCTTCAGTTCTTCTTCTTAGCTTTTTAAAAAATATTTAGATTTAGTAAATATCTACAGAAATTAGGAAGTGCACTGCCTACGTGAGCAGCCCATCGCAACCCTGCGCTCGCCAGCAGTACGTGGTTCAGTCACTAGATGTCTCTGCGGGCTGTGCAGAGGGGCCGCCCACCGTGGGGTCTCTGGTGAGCAAGGACAAAGCTGGGACTTGGGCAGGAGAGGAAGACTTGGCTTACTGTGTGTGGGTCTGACTGCCAAGGCACAGTTGTTTGTGCTTAATCAACCATTTAGGAAGGTCTGTGTTTCTTCGATTGCGTTGGTCCACGAGCCCTATGATTCAGCAAGTAGTACTTATTAAACGTGGTTTTATGTTTATGAAGCACTGGAAGAGCAATGAGAAACTCAGCTTCAAGGGTGTCCTTAAGAAGCTGGGTAATGAATGTCACAGGAAGAAAATCAGAGAGTATGTGTAAAGACTGAACCATGGTTCCTTGGGGAGGTTTGGAGCTCAGTGAAGGCCACAACCCGATACAGCCAGCAGTCCTCTCTACGGGAGCAGTCTACTGACAGATCCATACTCAGTCACAGCTTCTCACACCACCTAGCAATGCAACAAGAAGACAATGGCATCAGAAATCCCACAGCATAACCTGAGTGTCAAGGTCTTCAGGTCAGTCATGAGATTCCACTTTCATGGCTGAAAATGTTATACAGAGATGAAAAGCAAAATGCCAGCTCTCATTACACACCTGGAGACTTCTCTACAAAACTGTCAAGGATGTAAAGTATGCATTCATGCATGTCTTTCCTTCTGAGAGGGTGTGAGGAAAGAAACCAGTATTTGACTTCTTTGGGAAAAAGCAGAAAGAAAAGACTCCTGTTTGAGAAAAGTGTAGTGTAGAAAAACGTAGGTGAAAGCC
>NW_010554102.1:59603-89814 GCF_000687285.1 Phaethon lepturus | reverse complement strand
AGCAGGAATACACAGGGGTGTGCACAGCTGTGATTCACTACAGTGACAATATTGCATCTTGCTGGTCCTATAGTATGTGTGTATGTGCGTACAGATGTTGAAATTATGTCCCTCAACCCCTGTGTGCAAGTGTTTGCATCTCTAGATAGATAGTTAGACAGATAGTTACACACTTGGTTGCCTGTGCCTATCACTGGCTTTCTTGGCATAATCAAGTGTATTGCAACAACACAAAAGTTAAAAAAACCTTTGATAGGAAAGCTCTTCCTCAGTAGAGGAAATAAAGATAGTAGGACAAGATACAAGCACAGACACTAGAGGTAACCCAGACTGGCAGCAAAGGGACCATGTCAGTTCATCAGAACAGTGTGTGGCCTTTGAACAATGCAAACAAATTATTATTGCACTCCCAAGATTACCATGGAGTAATCAATGTCATATTAATTATACTTGACACTTTAGAGCCAAATAAAGTGACTATCTAATTAAAAGCACAGCATCACCTTAATGAGAACAACCCTCACTTGTCACATCACAGGAGGGTTTATAGCTTCCCTCCCCACCCTCTGTTCTTTGAATCCAAGTTCATATCCAAGGGAAAGTTTGCTTATGGATTAGGTCCAGATGTGTCTGATGTTTTAACTCTTATTTTCAGCAGTTCCCTCGGCATGAAAGATCTGGGCTGTTTCTGAGCATGCTATTGTTTCCTCTGACACAACATTGGGCTATGATGTAAGCCTGAGATTGGAAAGCGATGATGGTGTCACTTTTTTTTTCTGGAGCATATTGAAAGATCTTGTCCAGACCAACAATACATATTAATTCTCCTCTCTGTCCAATTAAAATTTGAACAGTTTGGCTCTGTAACTGGGCTTGACAGGACACTGCTTTGACTAAAGAAAATCAGCTTAGCTCCTTGGGTTTGCCCTGGATTTAGGGCTGGTCTGAGTTAAAGCCCTGCCAAAAGGACCCCAAGGGTATCCCAAATGGTATTTAAGGCATTGGAGAGTCTCCACAAGCGTCCTAGGATGTTCAGTCCATTTAGCCACAAGGACAGGTGTCCCAGCTATGACAGCTCACCTTTCATGGGTCTTAGCAGCAGTTCCTGACTCCATGGTGGTTCATGAACATGTGTGTAGGTGGACATCACCTGGTGCCATTGACAAAGATCTTTTAAGATAACTCTTGAATTACGCCTCTAGAGTCTTTCTAGAGTCCCTTCAGCTTGTCCTTCAGCATATGTCCCACCAGTGCTGAGGAGGTCTGCTGGGTTCTCTTTTTGACATTTTCTCTTTCTACTCATATTTCCTGAGAAACTCTTTGACAGTCACACATTCAAAAACACCCTTTTCTTGACACTTTCATCCAGGAGAACCTCAAAACCCAACAAAGATAATCAATTCCCTAAACTATTATTTGTGTTATGTTCCTACTTGTTTCCATCCTTTTACATCATAATGCACTTCTGGTTTTTCGTTTGCCATGTTAGGTGTAAATTGTTTCGGGAGAGGAGTGTCTTTGTGCCCCTTGTTCATACTGCACCAATCACAGCAGAGATGCTGGTGCTGGGCACTGCATTGGCCATGACACCAGAGTAATAATACAACTACAATTTGATAAGCAATATAACTATTCATTAAAAATAAGCTTGTTGATATGTGTTTCCAGCTATCTTTTTAAACACTCTATGACATTACTGGTCTTTTCCATTACTATACTATTAGCACTATCATCTTGTGTTTAAGCTCATCCTTCATTGGTAGGTTGTGATGAATTTTTCCTCACTACTATATCAGTCTTGTATTTTTGTTCTTGAATATAATGTCAAAGCACAAAACCTTTTTATCATCTGAAACCCTGCAACAAGCAAAGGTTGAAGCAGTTTGGGACTGTGATTGAAATGGATCTGTCTGAAACTAAGAGCAGAAAACTAGGGAGCAGTTTCTGAGAGGTAGGAGATCCTTCACAGAGATCCTTAGGTCCTTATTCCAAGGAGGATGTCTTTGCCATCACTCCTTTTCATTGAATATTTATGATAACATGGTGACAGTGGGAAATTTGAGCCCTGTCTGAGGTTGGGAGTGGGAAAGAAGCTTCACAGCATGTAGTTGTAAACTGCAAACTGATATGCATAGATTAAGAGTCTAGTTTCCTTTTCTTCCTCCATAGCCATACACGCTCTGCCAAAGGGCAGTTCAAAGAGGTGGCGCAGCAGGCAGAGAGAAGTTGCACCACATACAGCTATCAGGAGCCTGGAGCATACATGGCTTTGGGTGACATCAGTGGGGGGAGGTGGGATGCATCCTCTGGTAAATCTGGTGGGAACACAGTTCACAGGACTGGAAGTGCTCCAGCAGAGTTCAGCTCCAGCTGGGAGAGACAACAGCCTTATATAATCTTGGTCATAAACTTATCAAATCCCTGTACATGTTCTTTTGGTTTTGTTTTTCTCTCATTGCTCCTAGTGGGACCTCCAGTTAGAGACTTTATTTTAACTTGTAGTCTAAATTAGTTCATAAATCAATTACCATTCACCACTTCCTGGTTTGTGCCATTTTTTATTAAATATTTAAGGTATTAACTCTTCCTCTAGTAACACGATGTTCCTTGCTTTGAGTGAGACAGCTGCAAATGAAGGAAAGGTTTAGGATCTATGGCTTACTGGATAGTATACGAGCTTTTCTTCTTGTACTGAAAACATCAGCTGTATTATGACTACAGGTTTATGACCTATTGCAGCCTTGTTTTAAATATTGACACTGCCTTTAGTATTCTATAGGATTGTCCTGGCATACCAAGATTTACAGAACTCAGTAGCAGTGAGTCAGGGCATGTTCTTAACCAAACTCGTGTAAAAACAGGATACTTTGGTGGGTTCATTGTTTTCCCCACGAGCTTGGAAATGTCTGATTTCCTCTAGTGGTTTGGATGAGCTCTTGTCTGGCAGCTCTGGTATTTTATCTTCCTTAAAATTTGACCTGAGAGTCATGTCACTAGCACAGATTCTCTTTGGAATTGTTTCCTTTAAAAATTGAATTACAATTCCTCCTTTTGATGAAAGGAAGTGAGTCATTAACAAGCAGTTCTTAACAAGTCTAGTTCGACCCACGTCAACAGCAGACACTGTCATCTCCACAGTGGACTCTGTCTCAAGAGATTCTAATATAACTAGAAGACATCCTGGGATTTATCACTTAGGACATGTTATCTCAAAATATTTTTTTTTCCTATTGGCTTTTCGGAAGAAAATAAGGGCATTGGTAACCACATGATGTAGGCCAAAGACCTCACCAAAAGTAGAACTAGATGTCTGAAAAGCCCTACAGAAAGGACATTTTGAATTTGGGGGAAACTTGAAGAAAATTGGAGAGGAATACATTGATGTTGCTCCAGGATTGTGAGATTCAAGCCCAGACTGAATCAACTTCAGGCAGGATCCTGCCTTAGGCTCCCGTGTCTTTGCTGGCGTACTAACTGCCTCCTGGGATGGTGCTGACCCTGTTACAGCTGCCTTAACTCCACAGCTGGTCTCCAAAGGACAATTTGCACCCCTCAGCAAAATGGAGAGCACAAACCTTGCATTACTGAGAGGTCTAGGACAGTCATTTTAAGGTATCAGGGCTCATCATACTGGTCAAGAAAAAGCTTAGTAGGACAACATTCAACTATGGGAGTGAAAACTCTGTGTTTCAAATTAATGTCCTTCAACACTAGATGACATGGTTTAGGGGACATGGTGGCGCTGGGTTAATGGTTGGACTTGATGATCTTGAAGGTCCTTTCCAACCTAGTGATTCTGTGATTCTGTGACATTTACACAAACCTTGGCTTACTGCAAATACAGATTCAGGTTTTCTTTTAAACACACTGGAAGGAGAGCTAATCTGGATCCAGGTTGCTGGAAAGGCCCATTTTTAGCTTGGGATGGTGAAATTGGGGTATAGAGCTGGTACACCTTCAGTGCTGCAGAGCTCATTATGAAGTTCTCAGACTAAAAGATTATATGTGGAAGCTGAAGTTCAAGTCATTGTTTAGGCCTTTTATTGTGGTGCAGGCTTGTCTCTGCATCCCTGGCTGGAAGTTGAATAGTTGAGTATATGACAGTGAACTACCTACAGTTGTGATCCCTTCAACTTTGTCAAATCCTGATTCAAAGGAAGTATCATAACAGCTTTAATGCCCAACTTTGTAGCACAGAAGGAAAAATGCATTCATATTCACAGCTGGTAGAAAGCTTTCCTTCTGAAACATGACAGCTTCTATTTTCCTGGTGTTAAAGGCAATTTTGCAGCAGGTTTTTGGGCCCGGCTAAAAGACATGTGCAAAACTGACTGAAGAAAGTTTTCCTGTAAGCCTCTAAAGTATTAACAAAAGAGACAACAGTTTTTAATTCTTTTTTCTTCTAATAATTATGTTCCACCTTTCCCGTGGTGAGGACACAGAGAATATTTTAAGTAGCAACTGACTACAAATACGCTCTGCACCTGTGCAGAGACAGCACATTTGCTTATGCCAAATGGGTAATGAAGCGCACATCTGCCTCTGCAGTTACCTATGTTGTACATGCAAACACTTAACTGGGTGGAAAAATAGAAGCTCCAGTTGTGCAAGTGTGTGGTGCAAGTTTTATGACTGCTGCTGAAGACGTGCTCCTACTGTCAGGAATACGTGGCTGATGTAGAAGGACACAAATGAACAAACATACCCATTTGGAGGTATCTACAAGCTGATGCAAGCTCTCCTTGCCTTTGCTATGGGTCTCAACCACAACCACGCTGTGCTCGCTCACGTCGCTTGAGCACAGGAGTGGGTTAACCTCTGCTACCTGCTGCCCAAAGCTCCCTCGCATCTGCCTGTAAAGACAGAGGTGTGCTCATAAGAGTTGAAGGATCTTTGACACACGCGGTCCAGCTGTCATCAAGCAGTTGTGCATGACTCGCGCGCCTCTCCGTCATTAACGATACAGCTGACATCGATGCCTCACAGCTGGGGAAGGTGGGACGAGAGTGCAACTTGTGAGTACAGCTCCCTCGGGAGAGCTGGGAAGCTGTTCCCCCTGAGGTCCTGCCTGCCTCGCTCTCCCAGTGAGAAGGGGGAGTGGATTAAGAAGCGGTGCGTTCAGCCAGCTCTCATTTTGCTGACGTGGCAAAAGCTGACGTTACATTTTTGTCCAAATTAGAAGGTGAGAGAAACAGAAAGTTGCCATTTTTTGAAGGTTTTCTGCAGCTAGGATGGAGCTCAGTTATTTTCTCTGTTTATCCTTGCTGTTTCCTGCAGTCATAACAATTATCGCTAAATGCGCAGGTATCTTTCAGGCACCCAGGTAACATGCTTGCTAGTTCCGCAGCAGTGCTGACTATAGTGTAAAATCCCACTGCAAAAACTGCCAAGAATCGTATTTGGCAGCACTAATTACTAGAAAATGGCTGTACACCGGTTTTATTTTACACAGTTGACTTTTCCCTCATAATGATTCCATGCCTAGGAATGCCTTAGATTTTTGGAATGTTCCAGTTTTATTAATTTTTCTTCTAATTACTAAAAAACACATTGCCCAAGTGAAGTGCAATTTTGTGTTCACTAGGAGCCTGTAAATGGGCATTCAGCGTGAGCACTGATGCAACCAAGGCAGAAGTCAAGTCATTAAGTTACCCTCAAAGATTTTCTTGCCAGTGAAGGCACTATGACTGAAACAACTTCAATATCATGTTGTAGAGGTGCTCAAAACACTGAGTGATAGGTAAAAAAACACATTCCTGTCAAGAGATAAACCCAGGGGATGTTAGATCAGAAGCAGGCAGCCATGAACCCTGGAGCCCTGCTTAAAGAAAAACCTTAATTTTCGTGGCTGTCCTGTAGCTCTGTGGCAGGACAGCAATCTAATCTCCATCCTGGAAATAAGGTCTTCCCTTGGAGCAGATTTCCCAGGCAGCCCGAGCTGAGCTCCAGCGGCGTTGCCTCGTCTCCCCGCAAAGCCACTTCTCCTTGTGCTTACTGTCGCCCAACGCTTCTCTGTCATTAAGAGCATTTTCAGTGGAATGAAATTGTTAACATTTGATCCTAAAGGCTCCCCGCAACTCTAACCTACTGTATTTATCATATTTGGCTCATTTCCTCAGATACAAGGACCTTCATAACAGTCTTTCTGAGGGCAGACTGGGAAGCCATCTCCATAGGAAGGAGTCCTCTGCTACCTATGGCAAAGGCCTCCTCGGCATAGTATCTGCACAGCTGAGTTTATGATTTACTAGCATATTGGTCTGGCTGATAATCCACAGATGCTTTCTGATGCTGGTGGAGACTTTGTAGGATGGGGAAAAACCCCCACATTGCAAATAATTCTCTGGGCAAAGAATCCTGGTGGTGATGAGTTTCACATCTATCGAAAGCATGAGTGCTGGTGGCACATTTTTTCATCTGAAATAAATAAAAGGGGAGGCAGGCGGTCAGATATCTGGCTAATCTAAACTGTCAGGAAGTCCATGGCTTCAGTGCACAGGGCTGAGGACCTGACCAGGAGTGGAGGGTGACTGGAGGTGGTTGGAGCTCACCATAAACACAATTTTATGCCAAAAAGCAAACGGTGAGAGCTAGTTTCAAAGAAGACAGTGTCTAGAGAATGCACTACTGCTCTTAAGTATTTTGAATAAAGTAGTATGTCTGCATGATGTTTTTTGGTAAAAAAAGACACAAAGGAAAGCCAAGAAAAGCATGGAAACAATTTATTAGATGAAAGGCAAAGTTCTTTACATGGAAAACACGTGAAAGTCTGTAAAATATCATAATTGTAAAATATCTGTGGAGCTGGATTCCCCAGGCCTTTTTCCCTGTTTCCCCAGTAAAGTCAGCCTCCTGATTTCTCAAACGTGTTATTTTCTAGATTCAGAAAATATGTATGTACCGCCATATCCTTCTAATTAGCCTAAATTTACATAATTCCATATTACCAACTACTGAGGCATTCAGAAAAGCCCACAGTTTTACTTTCTGGAATTTAGGGCCTGTTTCCCATTTGTAGTGTGGATGCTTCCTCTCATCTGGCAGCGTGAGGACGTTGACGAGGAGCGGGCATGTAATTCACGCTGTTGGGCTGTGAAATACCACCTGGGAGGTGGGAAAAAGCATTCTCCTGAATAGTTTTTGTTTATTATCTGTACTGCATGAGCTTCTAGAAGCCCATGTCCTTTATGGGGTTGTGACTGTGATAGGTGCTGTGTAAACGAGGCACCATTGGAAATGGAGTTCTCGGAAGCCTGTTCCCTTCTCTCTCCTGGTCTCTCTTACACTGGTGTGTGGGGATATGTTACCTTTGGCTTTTGGCAGCCACTCTCTGAATTTTTTCATTTCCCTCACCACTTATCCAAAGCAACAGAGATAATTTTCCATGTCAGCAGCTAATCTGACCTATCTGAGATCGTATTACTAAACTTTCTATACAAATCTGCTTTTTTTTCCACAGTCCTCTTTAACAATCCCAAATTCTCTAGCTGTCACCAATGTTTACACCTGAAAGATGCAATTAATTATTACCCAACAGTATATACCAGAAGTCACAGACCTGCTTCTTTGAGCTTTATTTTCTGTTCAGGAACATAAGCAAGCTGTGGTCCTCTTCACCTCGGGGTCGCATAAAGGATTAGGTCATTATATTTAGCTGCAAGAAGTTCCTCTCTGATGCTGAGCACCCCACATCTAATCTCACCATTTGTGTGTTGAAAAGACTTGAATAATTTCAGAACAACTGGTCTTGAGTTAAATTGGTCCAGCTTAAAACAATGTCAGGCTCCTGTTGATTTATTTATTCGCTATGTCAGTAGTCATTTCAGTTCTTGACTCAGCCAAACTAAACACTGCCTGATCTGCACAGCCGAAAAATAGCTACATAGTGAAAGGATTTTTGCATTTAGGTATGTCAGCTGAATTAATTTATGGTCCCTTTTTGTCTTTCTACTTGGGAGACACAAATGCATTGCTCTTCCCTCAAATCTAGACCTTTCAGATAAATTATCCTTAATCTCATCCTATTTCTTTCTGCGCTGCAGTGCAGACATACCTTCAGACAACAAATCCTTCCTACCAAGGTTTCTCCACTGAGCTCAGTGTTTCACATTCCTCTTTATCCACTAGGAATTTGAACTTTCAGTTAAATTAATATTATTTTGAAGAACACTTGCTTTCTCTGTTTGCCTTAAACCTTTTTAAAAACACTTAAAATAACACAATTTTTTATGGTTGTCTGAAAACTAATACTCCATTTTTTTGAAAAAGTTAATGTCTGGCTGGAAAACATTTGTTTTACTCAAATGTTTCCTCAAGAATATCTCCTGCCTTCACACTTCACTGAGTTGTCATCTTCACATTTAATGTCAAAATGAATCAAGACTTTTTATGAAAATTCCTGAACTTTAAAGTTTCAGCCAAAGTCCAGATAACGGTTTTATAATTTGACCTCAACTCTGCAAATATAACTCTCACTTAGGGAGAGTTCAACTGTTTGTAGAAGTTTGTAGGTGCCTTGAGCTAGGCTGTCCATAGGGTTAAACTGGAGTAGTTTTGTTGCATTATTTTGATCCATTTAATGATTTTCCTCTACCATTCCAATGGATTTTTTCCTCAAAACAAAGGCAAAATTCAGCTGTACTTTATATTTTCATGGAAAAGTTATGATACTGTGACCAAGTTCCACCATCCGCTGTATTATGTCCTTCTATACCAGAGCAATAGCAGGATTCACAATCTCAGAGATGACCATTCAAAAATGAATGCTGTAATACCCTGACAAGTCTGACAGTTTAAGCTCAGTGCCTGTTTTTTTCACTCTCATTTTTCATTTTTGACATAAAGAAGCTGAAATCCTGAGCTGCTCATGGTGACCACCTCTCTTTAACAGGACTGAGCATCCATCACCCCTTTACAGAGCTAGTCCGCAGGGTCAAGGAAACTCAGAGCTTCCACTCGCAGATAAAGTACCGTTTTTTTCACATCTAGAGTGCTTTATGACTTCCACTGTGTTAGTAATAGGTGATATATATGTCATGCACAGGCTACATCAGCAGTTATTTCACCCAACTCCAGATCTGGTGATATTCTGTCATGATTTTGTTTGGCCTTATGGCTGGCTCTGGGATCTTTCAGCAAACCTGCCTTTCCTTCCTGATTTTGCCATTAAACCTCTGCATAGATTTGTATACCAAATTGCCAGAAAATTTATGGCTTAGGGTTGTCATATGAAGATATCTGACCTTCATAGCATGTTGATTTGAAGGTAAAAGCCCACTAAAATAACATCTTAACTCTAGTCCTCTGCTTAGGGTTGTTGTGCCCTCATCACTAAGTCCATGTGTTTTGCAGTTTGCAAGATGAATGGAATATTAACAGGGCTTTTTTGGGGAAGGTTTTTGAGGAATGGAGAGGATGAAAGATTAAACAAAACCAAAACACAGTTGCATTCACTCATGCTTAACAAAAACAAAGAAGAATCTACACCAAGTAAAAAATCGATCTTCACCCCCCTCTTCCCATCAAGCCCCGCTTATTCAAAAACTCATCTTGGGTTTTTAACAGAGTCTGGTCTGCTCCCAGCCTGCCTGATTCCTGGGCACTGAACTGTGCCTTGCCGCTTGGGACAGGAACCAAGAGGTTCCCAGTCTGTGTCACTGGGAGGTTATTCTTGGTTTCTCTAACTGAAGCCACTTCTGTATCTCTTAATGTCTTGAAATATGCAAAAGGAGGCAGACTCAGATGATTCCCCACCCACCTTCAGGTGGGTGATATCACTGTTACACTAAGAGTCAGCCTTTCTTCAGCTGAATGAGTATTTACTGGTTTCATCATGGTGAATGGTCCCCAAAACCAAAAGCCCCATGCACCTGGGTTAGGAAGAGTGCATATCATACTTAAATATGCAGTGAGCTGGAGCAAGACTGAAGTCCCTTTAGCCCTACATCCATCCATCCATAAAGGAGTTTCTAGCATAAGAGTCTGAGCTCTGTTTAGCTCCTGACGGAGCTGGAACATAGTTCCTCTGCTGGCTTGGTCAGTAAACATTTCCTGGCTTTCCACTGGCAGATCTGAGCACACACATCTCGTTCCAGATGCTGGAAGGAACTCCATCTCAGGAAATCATGTGTGGAGGATGCTTGGGGAGACATTTCTGCCTGGACAGAAAGCAAAACTGCTGCTGGTGCATCATACTCTTGGTTGCAGGATGGGAAGTGCCTTTCTTACCTCTCCAGTGAGAAACACCCTGGGGTCCATGCTGGGTAAGCCCAAGTCAGTGCTCCTTCCAGGTAGTCCTGCAGGCTGGGCTCATGCACTACAGGGAACCTGAGAGGCCATGCAACACTACAGCTGGTTCTGGGTGCCCGGTAAGCAATTAAGAGTCATCTTTATAATTATTATACGATAATAAAGAAACGGCAATATAATAGTGTACCTGTATCCGCATCCTTATCCATATCTATTTACATCTACATCTACAGCTACGTCTTGCATTGGGCCAGACCCATGTCACCCAAGGATTGGTGACCTCTTTGGCTCTGTCCACAGTTTGTGTCCTCCCCAATTGCTGTGTGTGTGGCTTTTGCCACTTTCTTTCAGGTTCAGGGAACACCCACCTCTTGGACTTCTTAGACGTGGGGCAGGGAGTGACTCTGTAGATCGTTTGTTCTACCTTTGCATGGACATGCCCCAGGTTTAGCAAACATAAAAACCTGTGCCCTCAAAAGCTTACAAATGACACGTAGGATTTGTGCTTCCTATACAAACTCACTTCAAGACTTGCATTAAGCCACAGCACCTCTGACTGAAATAGTTTAGCAGTCGGTGATTTAAATGAGTCCATGGTGTGGCAGTGCTGTGTGCACGTAATGTAAAATCATTTGTTCTGTGGGATGTGGCTGCAGAGACCAAAGGTTATTGTCTGTTTTGGAAGGCAATTTTTTTGAAGTGTGGGCAGCGAAACGGACTGGTTGTTGAAGTTTACAAAAGACTGTCATTGCTCTGCTATGTAATTTTTAAATAAACACATTATAGTCATTAAATACACACTTTTCAAGCCTCAGTAAGATGAACATCAGAATCGTTAGTCAAGCTTTAATTCATCTGGTGTGAGTTATGACTGAGCTAAAGCATGTTGCAAATAAGGGGAGGTATTTTCCAAGGACAATTTATCTGTGATAACCTCTAACACGGCAAAAGACCAAACTCTAAATCTTACCCACTTTTTTAATGCATTTTGGTTTTGCTCTTCTTGCTGTTATTATTTATTATATAACTTGAGAGAGGACCAGGGAACGTAATTGGTCTCTCGAGGTTCCTTTGAGCCCTCCATTCTTTCCATTAAATGAGTCTATGAATTGTTACAGAGGTCACCACACAAATGAATGTTTTATTAGGCACCAGTAAATTGCTACAATAGCAAACCGAAGTTGCATTTGTACAGTATTTCACAAATTACAGACAGCAAGGAGTATCTTTTATATGTGGGCATATTCATTCCCCCCACCCCCATATCCCTGTGGTTTCTTGTTTCATTTGGTTTGTAGTATATGTGAATGGGTCCTGTTTTTCTGAAGCAATATCTTTTCCAAACGTGGCTGGTAATTTATGAGTGGTTTGCTGGTAAGCTCATCTGGTGTGCCCAGCTTTAAATCCACCTATGTAGTCCACAAAGAACTGAGGGGGAGTCAAGGAGAAGTATTGCCTAGATAGAGCATGTGGTGGAATATATTTCATCTATCTGAATGTAATGACATTAATTTAATTAAAAATCCAGGCTGGACTGTACAATTTATAGGCCAACATGACTAATAATGTTATGCTTATGTAAGCAGAGAAATTAATTAAAACTTTGAAGCTTACTCATTGGCATAATGAGTATTATTTTACGCTGGTGAGAGATTAAAGAAAACTTGTTGGTGGGCTTTTTTACAGAAAGGGTAAGAAACCCTCCCTGCGCTACTCTCACAACCAGGGAGCGTTTAATTAAAGTCAGTGGAGAAGGTAACAGTGGGAAAATGAAAGCACCAAGAAATATTTTAGTTAATATATTAGTTCTGTAGAAAGAGCCTGGGAATAGACAGAAAGAGTTTGACACTGGCTCTCTTGGTGTGAGATAAATGGGAACGTTGTTTGTTGGGGGAGCTGCAGTGATGGGATGCTGAAGGAGATCTGGAAGCAGGGAAGCACTGGTGTGGGTAGTGAGCTCCCCATGGCAACATTACAAGATACTGTAGACGTTGAAATGGACGGGATAACTCCCCCCTTGCTTTCAGGTAAGGTCAGGTCCTGCTCCTCATGGTTCTCAGCCTTCACTCTTGTCCTTTACTTCCCATATCTGCTATTACCTTTCTGAAGGGCAGGGAGGTATCATGGGGGCTACATAGCAATAGCAAATTTTTAAAATAGCCAATGTGAAAATGTTTCTGTTAAAAAAGTCTGTCTAACACTGTAAAATATATTTGACCATATAGTTATAGTGTTTCATGTATATATACACACATATATATACACATACATGTAGGGTATGTGTATATGTATGTATAAGGCACATGGAGGACAGGCAAATGATTAGAGAGCCAGCATGGCTTCACCAAGGGCAAGTCCTGCCTGACCAACCTAGTGGCCTTCTATGATGGAGTGACCACGTCAGTGGACAATGGAAGAGCTACAGATGTTGTCTATCTGGACTTCTGTAAGGCCTTTGACACGCTCCCCCACAACATCCTTCTCTCTAAATTCTAGAGGTATGGATTTGATGGGTGGACCATTCAGTGGATGAGGAACTGGTTGTATGGTTGCACTCAGAGGGTAGTGGTCAACAGCTCAATGTCCAGATGGAGATTGGTGATGAGTGGTGTCCCTCAGGGGTCCGTACTGGGACCAGTACTCTTTAGGATCTTCAGCAGTGACATAGACAATGGGATGGAGTGCACCCTCAGCAAGTTTGCAGAAGACACCAAGCTGAGTGGTGCAGTTAACATGCCTGAGGGACGGGATGGCGCCCGGGGGGACCTGGACGAGCTTGAGGAATGGGCCTGTGTGAACCTCATGAGGTTCAGCAAAGCCAAGTGCAGGGTCCTGCACCTGGATCAAGGCACCCCCCGGTATCAGAACAGGCTGGGGGGTGAAGGGATTGAGAGTAGCCCTGCTGAGAAGGACTTGGGGGTGCTGGTGGATGAAAAGCTGGACATGAGCCAGCAATGTGTGCCCTCAGCCCAGAAGGCCGTGTCCTTGGCTGCATCCAAAGCCGCGTGGCCAGCAGGGCCAGGGAGGGGGTTCTGCCCCTCTGCCCCGCTCTGGGGAGACCCCCCTGCAGGGCTGCGTCCAGCTCTGGAGCCCTCGGCACAGGAGAGACACGGACCTGCTGGAGCGGGGCCAGAGGAGGCCCCAGCAACGCTCCGAGGGCTGGAACAGCTCTGCTGGGAGGACAGGCTGGGGGGGCTGGCGGGGGCCAGGGGAAGATGTTGTTGCAGCCTGCCAGGACTTCAAGGGGGCTTATAAGAAAGATGGGGACAGACTTTTTAGCAGGGCCTGTAGCGACAGGACAAGGGGTAATGTTTTTAAACTAGAAGAGGGCAGATTTAGACTAGATCTAAGGAAGAAATGTTTCACAATGAGGTTGGTGAAACCCTGGCACAGGTTGCTCAATGCCCCATCCCTGGAAACATCCCAGGTCAGGCTGGACGGGGCTCTGAGCAACCTGCTCTAGTTGAAGATGTCCCTGCTCACTGCAGAGGAGTTGGACTAGATGGCCTTTAGAGGTCCCTTCCAACCCAAACTGTTCTATGATTCTATGATTCTAATATTCTGTAGCTGTTGGTATGGGCTCCTCTTTAGTCTGAATCCAGATTGCCTTACTAAATCATCTGGGATCCCTACAGAGTCATTTGAACATTTGTTTCCTTTAACTGCTTGTGTTAAGTATTGTCCCTCTACTACTGAGAAATTAAGACAATTAAACACCACAACCATTAGGCAAGAAATCTGCAGCAACAACTGCATGACCGTGGTTTTCCTGTCCACCCAAAGAACAAAGTCCCCAGGCACAGCAGGTGATCAGGAAATACTAATGAAGCAGCCGATGCACAGAGGAGTCCTTCCCTTGTACACTTGGTCAAACTTTTTTTTAATATGCCTGCTGGACCACATGGCAGCGCTGGGCTGACGTGTTGTGGAGGAAACACTGGAGAGTGTTGTGGGTTTACATGTTTTTCTTCAGGGAACTCCATTTCAAATAACATGCTCAGGTTTCTTGAACTGTGGCATTTTAAACAAAAATTTGGTGTGGGCTTATCATTTGCCACAAAATACTGTTTTTAATTTCAGAAATTTGAAAACAACCTTTTGTTGTATTTAGGGCTTTTCTTTTTTGTTTGCTTGTCTTTATGCTTCTGAGCTGACATTTTGTTTTGGGATTTTTTTTTTTTTCAGTATTTTGATTGCTAATTCCATTCCATAATGGAATCTAATTTATATATGCTGACATGTCTAGCCAAATAAAAATATGTTTTTCCAGCCAATGTGAGCTATGAGTGCTTTTATTACAGATGGGTCTTAACCAGCTCTTGAGCTGTGACCTTGAAAACTCTTCCAGTGTAAATCTGAACTCTCTGCCTGGCTCCTACCTTTTGTGATGGACAAAGCCAAAACCATGGATCTTCCCTCCTGAAATACTAGGCGTAGCTTTCATTGAAGGATGGAATTCCAGCCACGGACATGGAGTAAAAAGACACTGTGTACATGAAATTTTACGATCTATGTGTTGTAAGGCAAAGACAATGGATGTGTAGAGATGAAAAAGCTTTTGTCAGAATGGTGGATGGTAAAATAAGCTTGCCAAAAAGTTAAGGGTTGCCAGGGTTTTTTTGTAGCAACTATGACAAAAGGAAGTTTTACAGAGATTTGGGAGCTAGGTACATACTGCTTCACACAGATCTTTCTAGATTTCAGCTGCTGTTTAAGCCAGGTCTTCAGGAAAGCAGAAGTGCACCCACAGAAACACTGTAGGCTAATGTAAAATTTAATTTAGTTCTCAGCTTAATGCCAAGAAAAGTGTATTTTCTGCTTCTTGCTTTCTTGCTATTTATGTAAAAGCAACCACTGAGAGGAAGGATGCCGAACAGCTCCTGCCTCTTGTGCTGTTCTCCAGGGAGGAGAGGATATACCAGCTGCACCTGAATATCAGCACCGCTGTTCAGTTCAGACGAACATCAGGTGCCAGCGAGGCCTGGACCCGGGGCACCCCGTACAGCCCTGAGGGCACAGCTCCTGCTGCCCAGCATCTTCATCAGCACCACGAACTCCCCCAGCAAAGGTGGACAGGAAGACACCTCCCCAACATCTAACTTTTGCTCCCAACATTTGTCCTGGTGTCAGTGAGGACTTTGAGGTCAGCTGTCTGTTTATTTGTGTTTGATCCTGGGATGCTGTGTGATCTTTTTTAAGCCCGGAGATGCAAAACGCAGCTTTGTCTCCAACAGTTTGTGCAAGTGGCAGTGACTGATGCCTTTTGGAAGAGCACCCCAGGGGCCATGCGACGCGTGTAGCCGAGTGTTTGTCCAGGTATTGGTTAGCAGGGCTTGTACTGAGCTGGTTTCTATTATTCCATATGTCAGGAAGAACATTTGCACTCCCAGGCCACTAGATGATGATGGTACTGTAATTACAGCTGCATCTGAATTAACATTCCCACATGAATAAAACATTAACATGATTATTCTTAGCTTTTTAACCAGTGGGCTGTGGTCTCATCTCATTATAGCTACTTTCTTAAGCAAACCACACACTCTAACAAACGAAGAAGAGAAATAAACATAGAGCATCGATTCACTTTTTCACATTTAAAACTTGGAGTTGGTTTAATAATAATGAAGTATCTCTGAAAACCACCGTGTTGGCCGAATTGTGCCCATAATAGGACATCTTTGAGTTTTAAGCCTTCACTTCATGCCTCTGCTAGGTCTGGAAAGGTTTGCTACACTTGCAGCTGAGGACCACAAATTGCAAACATTGGATATTGGATGTGTAATTATGTCTTTTCCACATGGAAACCCAATTTGCACATGCAAATCTTAGCATTTTGCATTTTGCATTTATGCAAAAACTTAGGGCCACAGGAGGAACGTCTTCATACGAGCTTGGCATCCCAAATGGTGCAAAGCCAAGTTGAGGCCCCATCTGAGATGTGCTTGAGGGGCAGGGGTTGCCTGTCATCTGGATTGCTGCCCTCAATTCCTCATGCCACGGGCTGGACTTGCAACAGCCCACGAGAGCCTCAGGCTTCAAAAGCCTTTTCAGGCGTGTCTACACTGGAGCCAAAGGTGTGACTGCAGCTCAAAGACACATACCTGAGGTAGCTTTACATGGCATGGCCCAAGTGCTGGCAGCAATGTGGCTACAGCAGCGTGCAGGTGGGCACAAGCTGCAGAAAACAGCCTGTGGACATGCACAAGTTGCCTAACTTCCGTGCTGTGAATGTCTGTGTTTCAGTCCCAGTTGGCTTCAGAAAGTCTGCTCTTGCTGCTGAGAAAGGTAAGGTTACAGCATCAGAAGAGGGAAGAAGGGTATTTGTTGGTTTGTGTGTTAGTGGCTCTCACACTAGTTGAACTGTCCATTGCTGTGATTTCAAACTTGGTAAAAATAGAGATACAAAACAAAGATGACTATTCCTGGCTCTCTGAGAAACCCCACAACAACACCACCATCCCCTTTTCTAGTGATTTTTATATTTAGCTTCTCTGTTTTTACTGACCCTCTTTAACTCCCTTGTCATCAGTAACAACTTGAATCTTTTTGTCTGTTTCAGCCAAAGCTGACAGAGTAGTAAAGGTCTTGAAGATACCAGGTTCTTAGAAGTTTCATAACAAAATATGTTTTTGTAGAGAAGTAAGAGAGAAACCTCATCATCTTCACATCAGATAAGTTGGTAGTATGAATACAGTTCTCTTGCATGCGAGCGAATCCTCACCTAAGAGAGAAGGAAAAGCTGGGGTTGCTCTAAACACCAGGGAGGCATTAGTTGGAGCTCACATTTTCTTAGATACACTGGTCAGCTGATGACAAGACACCAGAAAACCATGTTCTGTTGTTCGTGTAACTACCCTGATTAATTAAGGTGAGCTTCAGACTCCAGCCCAGTACATTTATGCATATGTTGGGAACAAGGGACTTCGTTATTTGTTCATGAAGCTTCAGGATGTGAACAAGAGCACTGCCACCGTCACAATCTTTCATCACATGTTTCTGTAAGGATTGCATGCTGTAGAGTGTGCAGGCTGTGAAATCTCTTCATAGTGGTAGGTTACAAGTTAACACCATAATGTGAATAGCCTGAACCCAAGTTTAAGTCGTAATAAATATAATAATAGGTAGCTACACATTCTCATTTTAGCTGTTGCAGTGATAGTCTTCCAGGGGATGCATGCTTGTGGCCACGCTTTGCTGACTGCTTTGGCTTCTTCTTGAAAGCTGAGTGCTGGGCTTAAATCAAATACCTGATTTGGTAATTATGTGAGCTAAGTAAAACTATAGTTTCTACCATAATGTGAATAGCCTGAACCCAAGTTTAAGTCGTAATAAATATAATAATAGGTAGCTACACATTCTCATTTTAGCTGTTGCAGTGATAGTCTTCCAGGGGATGCATGCTTGTGGCCACGCTTTGCTGACTGCTTTGGCTTCTTCTTGAAAGCTGAGTGCTGGGCTGATTTGGTAATTATGTGAGCGAAGTAAAACTATAGTTTCTTATTATAGCAGTCTCAAACTAGACCCACGTACCAGGCTAGGTGACGTAAATGGCAAGCCCCAACACCTCATCAAATGCTACAAAGAGGGGACCAGTGAGTCTATCTTGAAGGATTTCTGTTCAAGTCTATCTTGAAGGATTCAGCTGTTTCCATCATTAGACTCTGGTTTAACATAGGCATCTTCCCATTGCATGCAACGCAAATTAGACATCTAACATGCCTTTGAGCACCTTGTGCAAGAATGTCCAGTAGGTTTTCAGGACAAATGATAACAAGAAAGTAAATGTAAATAGTGGCTGAAAATACAAGATAAGGTAGTTTGAGTTTTGGTACAACTTCACAGCTCCCACTTAACCTCAGACTCCCACTTAAAAGTGGATTGTCAAAGGTCTTGTCTTCACTGTTCCTGTAACCCTAGTTAGTATGATGTGACTTAAGAGTGCACCTTCTCTGCCATGGAGATATAGCCTATCTTGTTGAGGAAGATTGGAAATAGGAGAAAAATAACAGGAAGTAATTTCTGATTGAGGCTTGAAGGAAGGAAATGTCTCAGTTCTCTGTGGCACTGCAGGCTCAAGAGTCGCCCAAAAAAAGAAAATGCAATATTGTTTTCAGTGGTTCATTCCTCTTCTTTCCATTTTAATATTCTCCCAAGTCTGAGTGTTTATTCTTCATGCTCAGCAAGAGGAAGCTTCAGCTGTGACTTACATGACATCGAATCATCTGCACTCTGGGAAACCTGAACTCCTTTGACACAGAGAGATATTTATCTTGCAAGTCCCCAGCTTCCTGTCTATCCTTCTGTCCATCCCAAGGCTTCAAGATTTACAATAGTGGAATTGCTCACCTATAACAAATACCTCCTTTGGCTCACAAACTTCATGTGTGAAGTAGCCAGAAAAAGATCTGTATGGTAAAAAGTGACATTTTAAGTATATTGCCCTTCTCACATCCCAGCACAGAAAATAGAGGAGACGTTTCTCACAGTGCATAGCCACACACATATGCAACAGGAATGGTGTTCACATCCCCCTCAAACATCAAGAACAAGCCACAAGGTACAAAGAATTGAGTTGTCGAGCCTTTCCACAGAAAGTTGCAAATGCCAAATGAACTTTAAGTGAACTGAAAAGAAATCGAGCACATTAATGGAAGGTGAGCCCATCAAGGCCACTAAATGCATTGCTACGGATGCAGCCTCTGAGGCTGGAAACACCTACCTGCAAACTGCCATTCCCTGGGAAGGTACCGAGAGGATAGGTTTGTGCTGTACCTGGCTGTTTTTGCAGTGTTTGTGAAGCACCTAAGTTCTGCCAGCAAGTGAATGGAGCTTTGGTCTGGGATTGCATGGTTGCTCTCCTGTCTCTTCATTCATGCCCAGAGGGCAGAGCTGTGGTCTGAAATGAACAAGTAAACCCAGGACTGATTTTTTTAAGGCACATCTAAATACTTTATAATTTAGGTCACCCATTCCATAATACTTATCTCTCCTGCTCAGTAAGTTGGCATCTTCCACCTCTGCAATCTGGTGATGGAGACTTTCATTCTTCATCAAGTTCACTGTTTATTTCAGATGGTTTTCTGACACCCCTAGATGGTCTGTCCAACTTCAGACTAAGGTTAGTATTACTCAAATTGGACTGGGAAACTGGACCAAGAATGAAATTATACCTGCATCTCCCTCCCACTTTGAAACCTGGATCCAGACCCAAATGCCATGACTGGCCTTTACCCTTGTCATGAGTTTAAGTCTCAAGATCATCTGTGTGTTGTGATCATCAACCTCCGAAATGTGATTCTGAACCTTTCAGCTTAGGTGATTTTTAGCAAAACCGCAGACAAGGCAAACGAGTGTAAATGAAAATGATCTTGACTCACCTTTTGGCCACTTCCTGGTACTTTAGGGCTTTCTCCACTAGGGTATGTGTCCAGCCAGCAAGTCTATGAAGAGACATGTTCAAGAGCAGATGTGCCAAGCTGAGTCCAAATTTCATCAGTCCATGACCAACTCAACAGCTGGGTCTGGGAAATATTCTCTATCACATTTAAACCTGATTTTTCCTGGCTTGCCATTCTGTTGGGGGAAAAAAAAATCTAACTCTGCAGAGGCTGAAAATGCAAGTTATAGAGGTCCTATTGGAAGGATGATAGCTTTGGTCACACAAGAGCTTTCTTCCATGGTAGCTGTTTCTGTTATTTTTTAGAAAAAAACAACCACATTGGCTACAACAGCAGAAAAAATACCCTCATGTTAAAAAAACCTGGATTAACTTCCTGAGAAACTGGCAGAAGCAGCTGCCTTTGCCTTAAATTATATGCTTGTGCTCCCCTGCTGCTCTGATAGAATAAAATGAAAAAGAGTCTTCTCAATTTTTCTTTCACCAGTGTGTTAAGATATTGTCAGGTCAGCCCTGGTGGTAGGGTAGCAGATGACTAATAGCTGTGTTTTTTAATTAAATGTTATCAGAAGAGGATGATAGACTAGCACAGCTACCCCCTGCATTTCCCAGAACATTTCAAAATTACTTTTTGAAAAATGGACTTAAAAAGAAAAAAGAGGGTGGGGGGAAGCATGAAACAATGATGGGAATTCCTTGTCTTTCTTGCTGGACTAGAACAAAAGCTTTCTGTCTGTCAGAGAAGGAAAAGCTTTATTTATTCGTTACAGTTCAACACAGTGCAGACCTGACATACCTGGTTGGAATTTCTGTAGCAGAGCTGGATCTCACCTTCGTAGGTCTCTCTTTTACTGCAGCCATTTCTACTGCTACAGGAGAGCTTTTTCTCCCAGAAACTATCTCCCTGCAGCAAACACTGGTGGTTGTGCTGGTGTAAATGACTTCAGCTGGTGCAAACGATTGTGGACTCCTCCGGCAGCAAAGTGGGAAGGAGCTTGCCCAGGGGTTTTATCCTGCACTGCTTTGAAAGAGGGCAGACACGTTAACTCAAGGTCTCCGCCGAAGGGTAGTTAAGTTGCACCTTGCTTTCTGCTGCAGATAAACACTGAGTATTTCGAAGACATGATGAGCCGGATTCATCTCAATAACCCGCACACCTGCAATGCTGAATCCATACCTGGACTAATTGTCCAGACTCTCTCTGTGGGCAATGGGAATAAAAAGGTCATTCTGGACATACAGGGTTCCTACCCTAGCCCGAGGACTTTGCATGTGCCACAGCTGTAAAGTGGGAAAATTACACCAAACTTACCTGATCGTCTTACAGTGCATAGGTACCTGCATAAGCTACTTAACAGCCTTTGCCTTCACAGGTAGTGACCACGTATTAGAGGCAAACTCTGTCATCTACTTTACTTTGCCTCTCCAGCAGAAGCGCAACAGACAAAACCTACCAGCTCCTCTTCCTCTTTCTCTCACGACATTATTATGTAAATTTTGTGCCTCTAAGAATAAGCACTTTGCCTATGCCTGAGAAGAGATGTTATCTGTGTTTCTCACCTTACAATCTAATAAAAAAAAAAAGAAGAAAAAAAGCACTGTAGGCATTGTATCCAAAGAAGAGATGTAGGGCATCTGTGATATTTGGAGCTGTAACACCTAAAATGATAAACATGGAAGACTGAGTGAGCTCCATGGTTCTACTGCTGAGAGATTTGCTAGGAGCTGGTGGGGGAACATCTAAGCCCGTGGAAAGGAAAAAATCTCTTTCTCATCCAGAAGTAGCTCATAATTGAGGTCTATGCTTCTGTCCCTACAGAAATAAGGGTTCAGAGTCTGAAATGGTTCTTTAGGCAGGCAACAAAATCAAGTATCTCAGTGCAGCTGATAGGATCTCTATCTTGTGTTGAAAGACCTCTGGTCCTTTCTCCTCTGCTCACTGTTTTGGTATCACTGTCAGATAGAGCACTCAGGCCATGAATACAGAAAGACACAGTGTCCAGACCCTCCTTCACCTTGAATGAACAGCTTAAGAACATTTTAATCAGAAACTAAAGGCTGTTAAAGTGACTAAAGCCTTTCAGAGGGCTGGTTTTGGATTGTTCTTCTCAGTACAGCAGCTTAAACTCTTCCTAAGCTACATTTTAGGTCCCTGAGTACAATGCTGGATGCTGTCCAGAGTGAACAAGTGGTGGGGAATAGGGATGCAATCCACAAATAAAATGAGCTCATCATTAACTTTTTATCATCATTGTTATTTTTATTACTCAAGGTTTTGGCCCCCAGAAGCTGGGGTATTTGTAATGAAAAAGACACAAATAGCTTGTAAGGCAAGCTATAAATATGAGAGACTGGAAAACTGGGCTAGTGCCCAGATGGATGATTATTTTTTAAAAGAAATGTATTTATATTTCTTCTTTTCAACCAAAAAGGTGTGTCAGTGCTTAGAGACAGAAAAACCTTCTTTATCCATGTCTTTTTTGTGCTGCACATCTTTTTTTCTGAGATTCCTCCATGAATGGAGGAATATGACATGCACATCCCACGTAACACATATACTATTTCAAAGCAGCAGAGTCCTGGCTATTAACATTAAAATGCTGACTTCCCAGATGCCTTGTTGCAACAAAGCCTGAGTTGCAGCACACATGCCAATAAAATCCTGCTTACATATAGTGGTAGGTGAAAATATGATAGAGGCTCTTTTTTCTGCCAGCTATATAATTTCTGTCCAAGGAAACTCAAGTGAGGTGCAGTTCTCCTGCAGATGCTGCTTAATTCCCAGGTCCATTTAGAGTGTACTGTTGCATGAATGACAGAAGAAACTGTGGGAGTTGGCATTTCATTGAATTTTTTCTCCTGGACCTGCACTGAACATGTTTTGAGCACATCAAAGTGCCACTTCAGGAGTTAAATAAAAGGAAAAAGCTGCTACATTGCTGGAAAAGAGCCTGAGTCAAAGTTTACTTACTTTGCATTAAGGATGGTGACACAAACAGAAGGGCCTTGTATGCCTGTCATGGTGCCCTATGGCCAGTGACGGGAACACGGGCAGTTCTAAATTAAAAGAACATTTCTGTATTAATTTATCACTCTGGTACACACGGAGCTAACTATTTTCCAGAAGCTGGCTACTGAGCCTCATATAGCTGACGGAGCCCAAACCGTTATGAAAGAAATACAGTTGCTTTCTTGATGTGATGTATTTGGCCTCATGAAAGGGCATTTTGTTTAGGTAGTGCATAGAAATCTTAGAAAGTGCCTATGGACACAGATACGATCCCTGAGGGAAGGCAGCAAACCGGAGCGAAGAACGTGGCATAAATCAGGGGTTTAATGTGCAGCTCATAAATCCAGTGTTTGTACAGAGGTCTGATAAGGCAGGATGATGCCTGAGCACTTTTACTCCACATAACATATATGTGGCGTTTGCATCCACACAGCGGTGAAACGAGCTAAGATTTGAATCTCATTTTTTACTCGTCCCCTCTATGGGTAGGTCAGACTCTGATCTTGACTACATTGGTGCAAATGAGAGAAAAGCCCTTGGTTTCGTAAGGGTGACTCCAAATGTAAACATACTTGGGATGAGGATTGGACTCTGTTCCAGTTCTGAATTATGCTCATTTGACATGATTTAATAATATCAACGTATAAATTTGTAAGTCAAACATCTATGCTTGCTACTCACAATAATTTGTATGTATAAATACGAATGTTTATTTTGTATCTGCATGTTGTATATTTGCATATTTTAAAGGCATAAATACACCAATAGATTTTCATGTACCTTGGGCTGTCTGAGAGTCAAGTTATTACTAAAGGATGGCTGGATGATGCTTAGATAAGAGTCTGACAGCCACGTAAACCCAGGATTTCACAAGCAGTCCACGCGTCACTTCTTGGGATCTAGGCACTGAAGTGCCTTTCCAAATGGCAACATTTGCAATACTTTTGGTTTTTGACTTTGTCAGTTGAGTTCCCCCCATCCTTAATTTCTTTAAACCTTCCTAGATGTCTTCTTTCCCTCAAAGGTTTAACCCACAGACAAGGGAGATACCATCATTACCTTCTTTTCTGCAATTTGAGGAACATTTTCATGAAAGATCTCCCTGTTCAAGGTAAGTTGCATCTTTGGGGCCCATTGTAAGGAAAGGGAGCTGCTATGTGCTCCCTCTTCTTCTCCCTACCTGTGGAAAAAACAGCTTTTTCTTGGCTCTCAACATTATTGATGGTGACTCAGGCTGCACTGTGGTCTGTATCATGCCCACAGATGTCCCCACCATGGAGCCTGGCAGCTTTTAGGGCTGTGGTTTCAGGCCCTCCTTTGTGGTTTGTCTTCTCCTACCCAGGGGACGTGGACACTGCCCTGCCACATTGCAATACCAGCAGCTGTAACTCTGTCAGACAACGCTATCCAGGTATGCAGGCTGGGAGTCTGCTCTTATTTACGCTCATGTGAAATAGGAGAAAGTCCATGGGCCTCTCAGGCTTATTCTTGACTTACATCAATGTATGTCAATAGATTTTGACTCCAGGGACTGGACATGGTAAAAATATTCTAGCTGGTACGGTGCAGGCTAGACAAGTGATCAAATATCCTACCTTTGTTATTTCTTCCTGCTCAGGCATTGATGGAATTATTAAATAATCCCTCTAAATTAAATTCTTCTTTCCTTTTGTAAATCCAACATAGATATCTGTGCTTTCAGGACACAAAAGAGTGGCGAAAAAGCTAATTCATCTTCCTTATGCATTTTAACTTGTTAACCATGGAAGACAGTAGATGCTTTCTTCTTTTCCAGCACAATTAGCAGGAGCATATGTTTGCTGCATAGTAATTTCTTCTAACAGAGGGAGTTGATATTTCCCTAATGATGCATGCTTCTGAGAAAAGATGAAGCCTTCTTTAACAAGCATAGACTGTTGGCTGAGAAATCATTTTTTTCTTTAATCTGCCTCAGACAGACCCAATGAAGTTACTAAAATGGGTCCAATTCTCTGTGTTCTCAATAAGCGTAGCAATGACCTCTTCTTGTAGCATCCAGCATTTCACTTGTACTTTTAGTGATAGGAAATGGTAAGGGAGCTTAGCCTGGAAGAATTTTAGTTTATTTACTGGCCACTTTAAAATTGTTTTATCTTCTGCAGCAAGCTGTTGTGCAACGTTTTGCGATTTGGGGCTTAATCTACAGAAAACTCACGCCAATGCATGGCTTTAGCTGCCGCACAGTGCTCCATACAGAAGAGGAAACTACACAACACATCTGGAAATGTATGTTGTTCATTATTGTGTTTAGAGGCTTTTTTCTAACTTCCAAACTAATTTTTTGAAACAAAAATAAATATTTGAATCCCTGGGGCTCTCACTTTGCCCTGGTTGCCGACGAGTCCTTGAGGTAGTCATTGGAGGACCTCGTTACCTTGTCCTCCACATTAAGAAAGGAAGGATGCTTGTTCGTATGCTGTCTGAATGCTAAAAGTCTGATCAAATTCCTGGAAGATCATAGAAAATATCTGTACTAGTAGAAAGCCACACTTCATAAACACTTGGTGCCAGTTGGCAGTGAGCAGCAACATGTTGGATGTCAGAGGTCCTCTGGTGAGCTAGGCATCAGCATGGGATATTATGTCTTCATGAAATCAAAGACATCACAAATGAAAAAAACCATAGAAAACAGCCAAAAAAGGAGTCCATTCTGCACCCCTTATCCAGGGAAAGGCCTCTTCTCTTTGAGGGGAAGAGCTATTTGCATCTCTGAGTCAAGACTTTCATAACTAGAGGCACCAGAGGAAGGACATGGACACAGTGGTGGGGCTGCAGATACAGAAAGCCAGTCTCTGCCTCATGTCATCGTGTTTTATGGTGCTAGACCCTCAGCTGAGGGCACCATATCTGTTGCCTGCTTTGCTGTGCTCAGCTGCCCATCTCTGCTCGCTAGCCCCCAGCATCGCTGTTGTTTCAGCATGGTGGGAATCGCCCACCAACACCCCTCTCCTCCATGCGGAAGACCGTGAGCAGGTTCTCCCACTCCACAGCAGGCAGAAAGTATCCAAAATTTCCCATTTCCTTTTTTTCCCTCTGCTGTCCCCAAGGCTGGGAGCGATGCCTCAGCTCAGGCATAGTTTTTCGCCCAGGTTCTTTACACTGTTGCAGTTATAAACTTTTAATCTCTCCGTGATATGCTGCCTTTTCTTTTTTAGGAGAAACATTTCTTCAACACAATAAAATAACATCTGTAAAATAGATTTCAGGCTTCTCCAGGGTCTCTTTCATTTCTTTCCATTTTTCTCCATTATGGTCCTCTTCCTTTTGGACTCCCCTTCTCCCGGGAATTATTTAGGGATACAGAGACATCTCCATTCTTTTTCACAAGTTCTTAAAAGTTTAATTTATCACTTGTTGCTGGGGAACAAGACGTGTTTTCTTTATCTAATGATAGGCCAAAATGAACTGGCGTTCAGGTTGCTGGCATTTCAGAAGCTTAGAAATCATTGTGAGAGCCTTTTTGGCAATGCCATGTACAGAATGCAGCAGTCCCACCGCACGGTGGGGTCAAGGCTGGCTCCATCAGTGCCCTCAGCCCAAGGTGACGGACCAGGCAGTGTATCACACAGGCCAGAGTTGTCCTTGAGTTTGAAATAAATCAGGGAAATGCCAAGAAATGTAATGCGAAGGAGCAATGCCCCACTGGAGAGCTCACAGGTGGTTACCAGAAAGATCCCAGAGGGAGGATGTGTTGCACGGGATACGTGCGTTTCCTTTGCAGGCTGGTGGCATGGACTGATGACTCCTGGTCGACACAACCCTTCCCAGTGCAAACCTCTGACGGGGTCTGCATCCCTCCTGGAGTTCTGAAAAGCTGCATTTTGAGTACCGGGCTTTCTTTATTTTGGGGATTTTCTTCTCTTTCTCTCCCCTTGCTTGCAGAGGTGCTAAGTATTAAAATAACAGCAAGGAAGGGGAGAAATCACATCTTGGCATTTTTCAGTGAAAGTCTGCCAGACATTTAATAAACTGTTTTACGTTGAAAACATTTGAAGAATGACTCTGCAAACAGTGATAATACTTAATCGTTAAGCTTTCAAACAGCCTGGCCTGGCAGCCTTAACCTTTGCACTGTGCAAGTGAAAACATAAGGCATAAGTAAACCCCCTTCCTACAGTAATTCCAGTGGACTGCATGGAGGATTACACCAGGTATGAATTTACACCCTGGCATTTGGTTCGTTTCTAACACCAAGTCATCATGGCTTGGTTTGAACCCCAATGTCTGATATAAGAGTCCCAATAGAGTTAATTACTCAGCTCTTTATAAAAATCCATTGCTAGTCAACCCACAAAACATTTCGTCACGGTAGCAGCCTGAATGTTCAGTTAGGGGACCAATTAATCAAGTTGGCATTTAAAAAAAAACATAAAACCACATTTTATAATAGTGTAAAACACCAAGGTATTAATTTTAGTTGCATTTGGCATACATAGACATGCACACACAGTATCTGTCTATAGCTTGATTTATTACATTTAAAACTGAATGGCTTTGGAAATCAATTTATTAGACTTCATTATTTTAAAACATAAAATAAAGTGAAAGCATTACTTAATAATGGCTTTTAAATTCTAGATAAAGATGTCCAAAGGGAAAATATAGAAACCCTAATGCATTGTATATTGTTCACTTTTTTGCAGGGACCAGCTCAGTGATTTGGAAAAGAAATGATGTAAATTAAGGAGTATATAAGGAGATAACGTTTGTAGGTATTACCACTTGTCCAGTGTGTACAGGAATTAATGGGAGTCTTTCCATTGTCCCCAGTGTGCTTTGGATCAGAAAACATAAATACGTGACATCTGTCTCATTTAACAAGAACAATAACAACCGAAAGAGAAAATGAATGAGAGATTGTCTTTTAAGAGACAAGAGCAAATCCCTTCTTTATTTGCAGATGTTTCCCCATCCCGAGCTATATGGAGGGAGGAAGAGGTAGATTGGAAATTAATGAAAGAGAGAGAGAACCATGTCGCAGCACTGAGAAACTCAGCCATGAGCCGTTCCCAGCAGTGTGTGATGGGATCTCTCCCCACCTGTGTAACAGGGAGGCCAAAAGCAGAGATTTGTTTCAGGTTTATAGCGGCGAGGTGGGCAGCGGCTCACACTGAAGTGGTCGATGTGCAGGTTGGTGGAGCGATGTGCAGGTCACCGCATCTAGACCAGCACACAGCCCTCACGGGCAAGGTCTTGCTAGACAGCGAGCATGGCTTGGGGATTGAGGTGCCAAGGTAGTGTTGGCCATAGGCTGTAGCCTTTGGCTCTTTGCTCATCCTCTCTCTGCCTCAACTTCCTCTGCTGGGAGGTGAAGAATCTGCTATGGCTGGAAATTGCTCATCAATAGAGCTGTTACTCTGGGGAAGGACTTTTCCCAGAAATATTCACTGCCTTTTTCTGGGATATTGATTAGAAACAAAAAAGAAGCAAAACATTGTCAATTTTTAAAACCTCTAAACATACACACACATATATATGTACATATATATGTGTATATATATACTTTTTCCTAGCAAAAGTATACATACTTTTTCCTAGCGAAACATCACTACTTAGAATGAAATGTTTTCTATGACTGTTCTTCACCTCCAAACAAGACAGATGCTTCCACAGGAAATTTTTAACCACTCACAAGTGTAAGGTACACTTGCATTTGAGATCTGCAGCTGATAACTTACAACCATCGCTGGGGGGATGTGGCTTGGGAGCAGGGCCAGAGGGAGTGCAGGACAGGCTGACACCGTTCGATGCCGACAGAGGCGTTGCAGCCAGCGGCGGGTATACGGCCGCGGAAAGATAAAAAGTTGAAGGATGATTATGGATTTGCTGGTGAAATTCACATGACCAATATCAACCTATCCTGGCAAGAAATGTCTGTGTACGAAGGATCTTGAAAGGCAGAAATGGGGACTACTCTGGTACACCTACTGATGCTTTTTTAAAAAGCAACATTTGAAGAGGTTTGCCTGCTTTTGCCCATGTCTTCAGCAGTGGATATGAGTGGTTGAGTGCTGAGCTCTGCAGGAGAGTCTGGACTTATGGTCAAGAACAATGCCTGCTTTATCATGTCTGTCTAATCCTGTTGGCATTACTAATGATTTGCACCAAGGAGCAGAGCAGGGCTGTGGGTGCTGGCGAACCAAGACCTCAGTGAAACCTGAACTCTGGTCTCCCCCCATGCGTCCATCGGGCAGCTTCCCTGCGTGCCACCGACGCCGTGTGGGTTTAACCCTGAGAGAGCTCTCTGTCTGCTTCCTTTATTTCCACAAAACCTCCTTCCTTTTGCTGCAGATTTAGCTTATCAAAATGTAGACTTTTTTTTTAAGGATTTCTCCCTTTCATACACGATTCCTCCTTTGTTTTGTTTTTGTTGTCTGGTTTTGTGTTTTTTTTTTATTTTGGAGAAGGCATAATCTCAGGACCTTGTCTGAACTCTCTTGTGCTAAGACATTAATCTGCATTGCATAATGTTTTGGAGCAAACAGCACTGGAGTGAAAGCAAGCTCTCCCCATCTCTGTTTGACTGACTTTGCTCCTCTCAGCAAACAGAGATGACATTTTTGTGCACAATAGGCCAACACAAGAAATGGAGGGGTCCATTCTGGGAGGGTTTTTGTGTTTGTTAAGTTCTCCTACTATTTTATAGAATGAAGAGAAGTCCAGCTGGGCCTCAAATGCCAAGCGACTTGCCAAACGGCTTGTTAGCTAAGGGGCAGCATCAATCCCCCTCAGATGTGGTCAGAGAATGGAGAAAAATTCGTTTAGGAGAAAATGGAGCAAATAAAGTTTCCAGCTAGGATTTATTAGACTTGTTCCTTCTTTACTTTAATCGTGGTGTTTTATTTTCATGCCAGCTCTCTTCCCAGCATTTGTAGATGCTACCTACTACACTGACTGGTGAAGCTTAATCTCATGCAATTAGCTGGCCAGTGTCATCTGACATTATATCTGGTCTGATACCCATGGGTTCGTAGTCCTGGAAATTGCCTTAACCAGGTCACTCTAGTTATGGCTCTGGGTGGGGGTTATGTTACCTGACAGGAGGGCCTCTTTCCCAGTTAAGGTGCCTCCTCTCCAGTAAAAAGGCTCTTGATGTCCCTCAGATGACAAAGGGCTTGTTGGCACTAGGAGCAGCCCAGGGTTGTGCGGAGACACAAATCGGAGTGGGGAGAGAAAGGAAAGGGCAAGACTGATGTCTGTGGAACACTCCTCTCAAACAGCATCCCTCCAGCAAGAGCAGGAGCAGCAGACTCAGCTCTGCAAGTCTCCTATTCCACTTTTATCCTTTTCTCTTTCTCACCTTCTTATGAGAGGGTCACATTGTGATTTGTCAACTTTTAGCTTTGCATATAGGGATGAGAAACCCTCAGCATATCCTGTTGAGAACAGAGCTAGCTTGCGCTTGCTGGGTGTGGCTCTGGGGTTTAGGCCCCTCGTTTGTTGTTTAGTCTTTATTTGCCTTCAGCACCTGCTTTGCAAGCATGACCATCCGTTGTTCCTTGCCCTCAAAAGCTGCC